>NC_134486.1:397951231-398172803 GCF_040206685.1 Ascaphus truei
TCCCGCTACACACCACTCCCTCCCGCTACACACTACTCCCTCCCGCTACACTCACCTCCCTCCCCGGCATGGGAACAGGCTGCCACGCGGCACGTAAGATGGCGGACCCCCTTCCTCCCTCGCGGCGCCGAGTGAGAAGATGGCGGCGGCCGGAAGTACAGGTAGGTGTCGCGTGTGTGTGTGTGTGTGTGTGTGTGTGTGTGTGTGTGTGTGTGTGTGTGTGTGTGTGTGTGTGTGTGTGTGTGTGTGTGTGTGTGACACTGACCCCCCTCCTGTCCACTGCCCCCCCTCCTGTCCACTGCCCCCCCTCCTGTCCACTGCCCCCCCCCCTCCTGTCCACTGCCCCCCCTCCTGTCCACTGCCCCCCCTCCTCCTGTCCACTGCCCCCCCCCTCCTGTCCACAGCCCCCCCCCTCCTGTCCACAGCCCCCCCCTCCTGTCCACAGCCCCACCCCTCCTGTCCACTGCCCCCCCCTCTCCTGTCCACTGCCCCCCCTCTCCTGTCCACTGCCCCCTCTCCTGTCCACAGCCCCCCCTCCTGTCCACTGCCCCCCCTCTCCTGTCCACTGCCCCCCCTCTCCTGTCCACTGCCCCCCCTCTCCTGTCCACTGCCCCCCCTCTCCTGTCCACTGCCCCCCCCCCTCCTGTCCACTGCCCCCCCCTCCTGTCCACTGCCCCCCCCTCCTGTCCACTGTCCACCCCCTCCTGTCCACTGTCCACCCCCTCCTGTCCACTGTCCACTGCCCCCCCCTCCTGTCCACTGTCCACCCCCTCCTGTCCACTGTCCACTGCCCCCCCTCCTGTCCACTGCCCCCCCTCCTGTCCACTGCCCCCCTACTGTCCACTGCCCCCCCCCTCCTGTCCACTGCCCCCCCCCCTCCTGTCCACTGCCCCCCCCCTCCTGTCCACTGCCCCCCCCCTCCTGTCCACTGCCCCCCCCCCTCCTGTCCACTGCCCCCCCCTCCTGTCCACTGCCCCCCCTCCTGTCCACTGCATCCCCCTCCTGTCCACTGCCCCCCCCTCCTGTCCACTGCCCCCCCCTCCTGTCCACTGCATCCCCCTCCTGTCCACTGCCCCCCCCTCCTGTCCACTGCCCCCCCTTCCTGTCCACTGCCCCCCCTCCCCCCTTCCCACCGCCCCCCCTCCCCCCTTCCCACCGCCCCCCCTCCCCCCTTCCCACCGCCCCCCCTCCCCCTTCCCATCGCCTCCCCTCCCCCTTCCCACCGCCTCCCCTCCCCCCTTCCCACCGCCTCCCCCCCCCTTCCCACCGCCTCCCCCCCCCTTCCCACCGCCTCCCCTCCCCCCTTCCCACCGCCTCCCCTCCCCCCTTCCCACCGCCCCCCCCCCCCTTCCCCCTCCGCTCCCCTTTCCCCCCCTCCGCTCCCCTTTCCCCCCCCTCCGCTCCCCTTTCCCCCCCCTCCGCTCCCCTTTCCCCCCCCCTCCGCTCCCCTTTCCCCCCCTCCGCTCCCCTTTCCCCCCCCTCCACTCCCCTTTCCCCCCCTCCGCTCCCCTTTCCCCCCCTCCGCTCCCCTTTCCCCCCCTCCGCTCCCCTTTCCCCCCCTCCGCTCCCCTTTCCCCCCCTCCGCTCCCTTTTCCCCCCCTCAGCTCCCTTTTCCCCCCCCCTCCGCTCCCTTTTCCCCCCCCTCCGCTCCCCTTTCCCCCCCCCCTCCGCTCCCCTTTCCCCCCCCTCCGCTCCCCTTTCCCCCCCCTCCGCTCCCCTCCACCCCCCCCTCCGCTCCCCTCCACCCCCCCCCTCCGCTCCCCTCCACCCCCCCCTCCCCTCCCTTCCACCCCTGCACCCCCCTCCCCTCCACCCCCCTCCCCTCCCACCCCCTCCCACCCCTTCCCCCCCCGCTCCTCTAACCCTTCCCCCCCCCCGCTCCTCTAACCCTTCCCCCCCCCCCCGCTCCTCTAACCCTTCCCCCCTCCTCCACCCCTTGCCCCCCTCCTCCACCCCTTGCCCCCCTCCACCACCCCCTCCTCCCCTTCCCGCCGCCCTTCGCCTTCCTGCCCGCCTTACCGCCTCCCCACCCCCGCCTCTGCCTTTCACCCACCCTTACTCCGGCCGCCTCTGCCTTTCACCCACCGCCTCACAGCCGCTGCACGCACTCAACAGACACCCGCCACACTCGACACATACCTGCCGCCACACACACCTGCTGCCTCCCGCCCCTACGCACCGACATCACTGTCCCACCGCCTCACACCCTAGCAGGACCCCCACGCACAGACAGCACTCACAACCCACGTGCCACCCGCCGCCTCACACCCTAGCAGGACCCCCACTCACAGACAGCACTCACAACCCACGCGCCACCCGCCGCCTCACACCCTAGCAGGACCCCCACTCACAGACAGCACTCACAACCCACGCGCCACCCGCCGCCTCACACCCTAGCAGGACCCACACTCACAGACAGCACTCACAACCCACGCACCACCCGCCGCCTCACACCCTAGCAGGACACACGCCTCACATTTTTACATCACTTATGGCACCAAAATATACATTGTACTGTGGTGTGGTTACAATAAACCATTTTTATACAACATCGTATTACATTTTCTTCCATCTTTCTTTTCAATATTATTATCCAACCTTTACAACAAATACTCACCTATTGTTCCACAATTTATAAATAATACTACCTATTACGCATTTACATCCCGGGCAACGCCGGGTCTCTCAGCTAGTTTAATATATAAGGTAATAGTTACTACACCACACACATTGCGGTTAGCGCTACCTGTTTTGTTGTTTATGAACAAACAGTTACATGCAAAGATCACAGACCACTTTGCAACATTCCATTAACCCCTGAAGTGCTGGAACCAGGCTTACAATACAGATATATATATACAAACATAATACACATGTATTACTGACAGGTAGGGTTAACGGCAGGCTTGATCTTTATTAAAAGCAGTCGCATTTACCCCTACCGTCACTCGGACGTTATTTAGGTCATACTTAAAGGGGGCCTTAGCTTCCTCCAGACACTGAAAATTAAGGAGGGGTAGAGAAGGAAGGAGAGAAATACGTATTTGAGTAGAGTCCCAAGCAATATATATATACATACATATACATATATATAAATGCTGGATAGCTCAACTGCCACTGCATATTTTAAAGCTCTACTGCTCACACCTGTAGCCTATAACACTCGTGGACACTCTCCTGGCTTCCTTTAAAAGCAGAGGTGTAAACAGTAGAGCTCTAAAGTTTGCTGACAGTGGAGTTATCCAGCACCTGAGATAGTTCAATGCCCACCACAAGGGGGCGTAGGCTTGTCAGTATAGGGCTTATGGAAATCGTTTAGGTGTGTGTGATGTATATACACTGGCGACACAGTTTATTGCACTGCGGCCAGATCCGCAAGCCGGGAGATTTCCCGGCTTGCTAGTGGCCGCCCCTCGGCGTGCCGCGCGTCACGCGTCATCGGGAGCGTGCGCCCCCTGCACACGCGTCCAGGGCTCCCCGAGGGAGCCCTGGTGTCCCGCGATGTGGGGGACGGCGGCAGGGGGTTCCGGGGGACCCGGCGGACCCGGCAGCGGGAGGGAGAGCGCCCCGATCGGAGGGCGCTCTTCCGCTGCTTCGGCGCGCGCCCGTCACCCTCCGGCGCGCGCCAGGCTACTGCTGCGGCCGAGAACGGGCAAATGCTCGAATAAACTCGGCCGCAGCAGTATAGGTGTGTGTGATGTATATATAGGTGTGTGTGTGATATATATATATATATATATATATCACACACACACCTATATATATATACACATGTAGTGGTATCAGTACCGTGTTAGCCGAGCTTCAATAATCAAAAAAATATAAAAATATAAAAAAATAAAAAAATATTTCCACACCCACCCACACCATTTATATCCAGTCCCACTCCACACACACCTTGTGTAAAGCACTGTATATACTGTGGGCTCTCCATTCATTTTTATTCACACTGATACACATACACACTCTTTCATCACTTGCTTTCAGGAACCATTTAACACCTCTAGCCATAAAACACATCCACACCTGGGGAAGGAACAGCACAGATAACATTCCAAGAGACACTGTTTTTAAGTTTACCTTTTGCTTCATTCATTGTAACATCGCCAGAAGAAGAGATCAGTGTATCTCGAAAGCTCGCACAAATAAAAGCATTTCGTTAGCCACAGAACGGTATCATCTATTTATTTTTTTATTTTTTTGATTTTATATATATATATATATATATATACACATACTGTATGTATACATATTTCTCTTTAAAATAGATGTGTGAAAGCTTTTATTCAGAACAGCCTCAACTCTTTATTTATGTCACAGAACAATTTTACTGAGGAAAGGAGAATTACTGTACTTGGTCAAAGTATCAAAGTAATTATTTAAGTAATACTATAGCTGTTTCATTTTTGCTGCTCAGTAAATTGAGAGACTCAAATTTTTCCAAGATTTATGCTTCTGAAAGGCATTTTAAGTGAGTGATGGACCAATATATGCTTAGTGCTATTACATTAAAGTGATTGCAACATTAAACTATCGCAGGAGGATTGCTTTATTTGCAAATTGCACAATGAGCAGCAAATAGATCTAGAAATTAACTTAATTAAAGAGGGTTTTATGGTGTATAGGCCCACAATTACTTAGCAGTGCTATTCTATAAGGCACCTTCCAGCATCAGAACACACGTTACAGACACTGGAGCTGGAAGGTTTCTTATGAGATAGCACCGCTCATAATCAACAATTTGATCCCCGATTCCTTCACCACTATTCTAATGGCTTGAAAGTATTCATTGAAGGTATTCCTTGCTACATTGAGTGTGTAAGACAAATATTGTTGATAAAAAAAATCCTGATGTCTACCTTGTTCACAAAACAGTGGGTCCTAGATGTAGCCAGGTCCCCTTGCGGTATTACCTTCTCTCCTGTTGGTACACGAGCCCCGTAGTACTAAGGGTTGCGGCCGGCATCGAGTTGTGGTGGTTCCGTCGGTTCGCGGAGCAGGGCGCCGCCATTGTTAGGGGCGTTGCGCATGCGCGAGGAACAGGAGCACTCCAGGCCTACAGGGAGCTCGCGCCTGCGCAGTAAAGGTCCAGAAAGCCCGCGAAGGACTAGCCTATAGAGGAGGGCTTTGCAAGAGGACTTCAAGTCCCATGAGCCTTTGGAGCGGCCCCGTGACGCCAGGGAGCCAATAGGGATAGAGGAGCTCTGTTGACCACAGAGAGATACATTTCGCGCGCAGGAACCACGACGGCAGTTGGCGACTGGAGTAGCTAGGGGTAAGAGGTAGGGTGCCGGAGTCCGTGACTCCTGGCACTAGGCCAGTACTCCCCTAGGCCCCAGATAGCCCTGAGTCATCCTAGCAGAGTGTGATAAGGACAGGCCCTAGGTTAGGGACCCTGCCCCTTTATATATATGCTAGTGAGGAATCCAGCGGACGCTGCGCTTTCCGCCGAAAGGCTTGGGCCTAAGCTTGGTCTCTAAGGGACCGCTAGACTATAAGTGCTGAGGCTCAGTAGGATTGACTGCAGCCTGTGGACATCAACCCGGTTATCATCAAGGTACCGACGGCGGAAGAAGCGGTGATATTATCCACGCTGGAATTCACCCCACCTTTGGAGGACACCCCTAGCGGTTCCCTTTCGGTGTATCAGTACCCGCGGCTGGACCCCGGGCAGGTAACGCATCTACTCACGTGCACCAACAAGGCCTATCAATTGACATAGTGACTGCGCAGTCACACACAAATACACACACGCTGGTCTATGTATTGGGAGTGCAAGACTTTGGGTGGGACTCACTGGACTGGAGGGTGGGATTATTGTGTTGGGACAGTAGCGTCCGCCGTGACGCATTTAGTGTGGACACCCGCCGTGGTGTCCGTTAGCGTTAACCATAAGGAATCGTTGAGTCAGGTTACCTTTAGAAAGGGACACCTGTTACTATTTGACATTGCATGTTCTAGTCATAACAGGTAAAATGTATTCGTTCTTATACAATCAGTTGTATGTGATTATTGGGTATTGTCCTGCGAGGAACCACTCCCCCTCTGGTGGGAGCCATCGCAGGTGGAGGCGCTGCATCATTGTAATGGTATATGCTAGTATTGTGCCCCAGGTTTCCCGTGGCGGAAGCTCAGCCCTCCTGTGAGCCAACAGGTAGTGCACCACGCTGAGTAACAATAT
The DNA here is from genome assembly GCF_040206685.1 of Ascaphus truei. Classification (NCBI taxonomy): domain Eukaryota; kingdom Metazoa; phylum Chordata; class Amphibia; order Anura; family Ascaphidae; genus Ascaphus; species Ascaphus truei. The sequence goes on from NC_134486.1 coordinate 397,957,413, forward strand.
ATGTTTCCTGCACCCCCACCCTATAATCTGCGATTGGGGGGGGGAAACCCGTTACATAAGCTTTAGGGAAAGGGGCATACGGCCAGAAGGGGCTAGCCCTTGGTCAGCATGGGGTTAACGGTTTGGTGTGACAGGAGGGCTGGTAGCTTTCCTTAACAAGGGAAAGAAGGGGGAGCTTATGAAGACTAGGGAATAATGGGAAGTGTGGGGCAGAAGTTCAATCGGTTCCTTCATGGCTCCTGGGGGTGATTGAACTCTCCTAATGTCCATTGGCATCCTCCTGCATTCAAATGGCTGCCAGTGATTCTGGTGCTGATCTTCCTGGTGTTGGTAGGGGGATGATCTGGAGAGGCTGTGTGCAGAGGCAAGGTGATATGGACCAGAATGAATTTAAGGGGGGCAATCCTTGAATTGGTGGTTTGACTTCCAGATGTAGCAAGACTTACTGTTTTTGGTGCCACAGACCAACATATGGAAATCTGTGGTGCCTCTGTGGATCCAAAAACAGAAAATTTTGTGGCCCGGGAGGATTAACACTGTGGGGGTCCATGCCTCTGAATGGGACCCCTGCAGCATTAATCTTTCCAATACAGACAGTCTTGATGATCTGCACAGAGGTGTCCAAGAGCAGCTCAGAAGATAAGAAGCAGTCATAAGAAGTATCTGGTCTGTCCAGACCCTTGATTTAGATGCCTGAATAGGGATATCTACTGTACATCATGATGTGAAATACTATAGGACCATATTCTGTCATCGACAGTACATCATCAAGGGGGTTGGACAGTGTTAAATGTCCTTTTCAACTCCTTTGATGATTAGTGGAGTGGCATATGGTTTTGTCACAGCTGCTGTTTTTGGTTAAGTGCATTTGAGGTGTTTTTTTTCAGGGAAGGTGGGTTGACATCTATGGCTCTAAGGTCATGTGTTTTTTTTGTACAATACACGTAGCCCCTAAATTAAAGGAATACTGTTGTGCTGGACCAGCTTCTTGCTATCCAATAAAAGGTATCTAATATATGTTGTTTAAGACTCATTTCAATATCTGTTTTCAATGACCTTGCCATAAGCTTAGAAGTACATTCATTAAAACAATAACTATAGTTTACATTGCAGAGCACCTGACTTTATCCCTTATCTCTGAGTTTCTTTTTATATTTATTTACCAGCATATTTTTTTAAATTACAGTCTGCACTCTCATTACATTCATTTTCCGACTGTATCTTTCAAATCGTGTTTTCCTAGAAGGAAAAAGAAAATACATGCGTGCAAATATACTGCATCTACTTTGTCAGTAGAAAAATTATTTTCAGATGAATAAAAACAATTATAATGAAGCTTAGCTCAAAGCACAGATTGTGATGTTAAGCCCCAGTAAGTAAAAAGCCATTTTTTTCACATCATATATTTTTTTTTACAGAATGACCATATCTAAATGTCCTATATCCTCCATTAAATGTTTCTGAATATTGCTCATAATAAACCCAGGAGAAATGAGGGATGACTCCTACACTGGTGCTACTGGGTATTCCAACACGGACAAAATATCATTAGTAGAACCAAGACAATATACGCCATAAAGGGTATACCTCCGACAATTGCACAGTGGGTAATGTATGTATAAGCAACACAGTCCTGCTCAAAAAGAAAGCCCGTGAAGAGCCGATATGGGGAAACTGACACTGCGCAGTAAAGGGTAAGTGATGAATACAGCAGCACTCACCCCATGGTATGCACAAGCGTGATCCCAGCGGCATAGGCGGCTAGAGTGATGTGAAGACACACTGGCTGCCGGAGAAGGTAGAAAGTGAAAGTAAGTAATCACTCACAGTGGCGGCGTCTATGCGGTCTCGGTGTGGCGTGCTTCTGTCCACGGTAAGTAAATAGTAGAGGTGGAAGACTGATCACTGCAAAAAGATAGGGACGGAGGCTCGCATCCAATACAAAAATAGTTTATTTAATAATGCATAACAGCAAAAAGGTCCTCCGATGCAAGGACCTTTTTTTGCCTTTTGGCTGTTATGCATTATTAAATAAACTATTTTTAGTTTATTAAATAAATTATTTTTGTATTGGATGTGAGCCTCCAGCCCTATCTTTTTGCAGTGATCAGTCCTCCACCTCCACTATTGAATATTGCTCATGTTTGCTTCTGCTGTTTTATTCCATGGAGAATAAAGCTCTCGCTGAAACCTTCAGAATTATTTGTACCTGAGGAAGAGGCTCCTACTCCTGAAATGTTGTGTTGTTTGGTTACTATCTTCAATAAACTGTTTAATGTCCTATCTGAAGTGTGTGGCAAGTACATAACGACTGGTGCTCTAGGTTACACAGTGGTTTAAATATTCTCTGCGACAGCTTCACCAGAAACATCTTCACATTTTTATTGTATATAATACCTGTGTGCTCTTTTGAGACCAAACCTACACTGTAGATCAATATTAAAATAAAATTGTCTAAGACAGTCCTATTTTCTACATGGTTCATGTGATACCTTACGTATGTAATGCATTGGCCAGATTTTTAAATCTGTACATAAGAAGAACACTGTTCTTCATTTTATTTTTAACATCCGCTTGTAGAGGTATCTCCCATTGTGCAGCTAAGTGGCATATGTTTGATTTAATAAACTCTCTAAAAAGACTTGAAAGCAACATTCACCAATAAGAACCTACAGATGGATAATCCTTCCTTCTTGGGAATAATTGATTACCAGAAGCTGTAAATTCTTGCCAAGCAAATGGAGAATCCAATTTGTTCATTCTTTTATTGAGTTATTTTTTGTAAAAAAAAAACAACAAAAAAAAAACCTTATTATTGTCATCGGAGCTGAAACTATTGTGCCATTGAATGCTTTTAAAGTCAGTCCATTGGTTTCTGTTCTGTGCTCTGATGTTGCCCAGAGAAGAAAATATTATTGCAGCTCCAGTATCTGATGGTGATAGACCTCACTCTCACCAGGGTTCTCCGGAGTTTCTTCTGCATTGGTTGCTAAAGAGAGTTTTAGTTTGCTCCAGTATCTTTATTTAAACATTAACCCTTTCACTGCCAAAGGTGCCCTGAATTCAAAGATTATTTTCCAATATATATGTAACAGGGTATGTCCAGCCGTACCTGTTTCTCTCCACATAGTGTATCTGCTATGTAAGTCCTGTTAAGATCCAGGCATTAGCAGGTTAGTCTGTGGGCCCCTGACCCCCCTTCCTGCTTCCCCAGAAAGTGATGGAAGGTAGGTGGTGTCTCATGGCCTGTATACAGCCCCTTGTAGGTGGGTACAGTCCATGAGCCTGCACCTTCCAGAAATTTTTAAGGAGGAGTAGGCTAAAGTTAGTGAGGAGTTCCCCTCTGCACCTCATGGTGTGAGGAGAAGAAGAGAGTCTCTCTCTGGCAGCCTTGAGAGAAGGAAGCAGAGGAGTCTTCCTCTCCACCTTGGGGAGAGAGGATGTGAGTGTGTCCCTCCCTGATCCCTGGCTAGGGTGAAGGAGGGGAATGGATGGTGGGAACTGTGAGTCTTCCCCATTGCAGGCCGGGGTAAGCTTGTTCACTTGGGCTGGCTAGCCTAAGATCACCTGGAGCAAGAGAAGTGGAGAGACAAAGCACTGTCCAGAAGTCCTGGGGCGTATGCAGATGATACTGCTGAAGATGCTGTATGATGCTGTGAAAAGCGTGGATAAATAAGACACATCATTTTGCAGAATGACAAATAAGTTTATTGCAGTGTACGTGCACCCGCAGGAGGCAGTTTCAAAATAAAAATAAAACTCCCCCCAACGAGATACTGGCATACAGGCCCTATTTATACCCAAAATACTAAGCCCACGCCCCCTACACGAGGTTGCGTGTGCATCACTACGTAAGCATATAAGATAAACAAAATATGAACATGAACACATTGAGTTAAAAGCATTACGATGAGATTCATATTAGAAATGAAATGACTCAGCTAATATTCCTTATAAAAGCCGGTGACTTTTCCTCTACATACGGGACTTCATGGGCACCTCCCTCGGAATGCGAGACGTTCTGGTTATCTATCTTTTATTTTCATAACATTTGCACTTTTCTCCCCTCTTCAAGGTCTTGTGGCTTAGCTGAACAGCTTAATATCATTTCAGGAGCAGGAAAAATAAAAAAATGTCTTTAAACTAACTTCCATACCAACTTTCATACAGACAATAGACAATATCAGGCACCTAAGATGGATGCTGACTCAAAATGGCTGCTTAGATCCCAGTGCTGTTTATGTCAGACCTCCCCCCCTCCTTACATCATATTCTCACTTTGTCAATGCCCTGAATAAAGCTGCTTGTTTACCCAGTTCTCTGCCCAGTTGTCAGTTACTGGGCAGGAGGGAGACATCTGCAGTGATGGGAACTGATATCTCACATCCTGAGATCGTATCACGGCTGGAGGCGCTGTACCATGAGTGAGTAAAAAATATGTCCCTAAAGCCTGTCCCATTGCCCATACCATCACGCAGCTCAGCTTCTCCTGACACCACGGGTAGGCTTCAGCACCACACAGAAGCAGTAACCAGTGTAGTTCCCAGAGGAGGGGGGAAACAGGGTTACATATATATGCAACATACTTTTCAAAAAGTTACATGAATGTTGTTAACAAAACTAAAGTATAACAAGCTTTCAGATGCCCCACCAATAGGTAAATAATTAATGAGAAGCTGTTAGTGGCTTTTAATTTTGGCAAAAATTATTTAGAAAAATAACTCCTGATAATAAGCTGCCAATATAATTTAGTCTGTGATTTACAAGATAAAAACATGAGTAATTCAGCTCTTAATCAGCATGCTTTGAAATTGAGCAGGCATATTCTACAGAACATTCCATCTAGCTACTAGACATTAAAAATTATGGTGGGTAAAAATAAAAAGTGCCAAAAAACCTCCACCATACAGCGTTCCGCAAATAAAAACACCACTTGCGGTACATTTGCATGTCTCAGACAGGTCTGCAACCCTGTGTTTCCCCATTATCACTTGGCAAACAGTGCTTCCGCTGCAGCCAGGGAATCTGGGTAATGACATGCAAATGAGCACAGTGTGTCACTCTTTACTGGACTTCTTATACCTTTTAACATGGAGCCCTATAAGCTTATCCCTGCCGTATTACCCAGCTTTTCAGCCCACCCTGGGTTTAAAAAGTGCAAAGCCAGTGAACCTACTCACAGACAGATATTTCAACCTTTTGGGTCTCATCAGTGCGAGGTTGATTGCTGGCTATGTAATGTGAACTGGGTATGTGGGTATAACCAGACATTAGAAAAGTTATGGTGGGTAAAAAAAAGGGACAAATACTCTTCAATGTACGGTATACAGGAAATAAAAATATCACTTGTTGGTAGCAGCCAAAACACTGCTGTTTCCTCCCTCATCCACATTTATTGCAAGTGGGTGAATAAGCCTCCATTAATTAGACAATTTAGCTGAGATAGAGTGCACTTATCACCAAGTTATTTAACAAAAAGAAAGGTGATTTTTTTATTAAGCATGGATGAATGCATTTTTATTGGGTTTCTTTAAATTTACAGTTTATTGACATAACGGGAAATAAAGTAAAATAACTTAACTAACAATAATATCATTATATGCCAATGAAAATGTAATATTTCAGAGACAAACTGAAGGAATGCATGCCAAACTAGGATGGAGGGGGGAGGGGAATGAAACAGATAAACTAAATAGAATAGAGGAGGATACAAGGGGTTATGGAGATATAATGGGGGCAAGTGCGAGTTTGACAAGCAGTGAGAAACCATCTATATACATAACACTGAAATGTTTGTCAGTCAGGATGTTTGTCTGTGGGTTTGTGCGCACTCTCATTGGCTGTCATTGGCTGTCAAGCTCTCCCATTGGCTGACTGCGGGGCGGGCCTTGGCTGTCATTGGCTCTCATTGCCTGACTACAGGGCGGGCCTTGGCTCTCATTGGCTATCGCGGTCCCTGAGTGCAAGGCAGGGTGACGTCATTATATACACTCCACCAGGGCTCCGTGGAGCAGTCCCAGGGGTTCCGCCTGGCTGCCCGCACTCACTGCTGCCCTGGCTCTCCTCCCTCCACTCTCCTCTCTCCTCCCTCCGCTCTCCTCCTCCCTCTCCTCTCCTAGGAGCGCACGTGCAGTCCTCGCTGACTCAAGCCTCTTGCTGCCTGAGGTATGGGATGGTAGAGGGAGATGGCCTGTGAGCTACGAGGGGAGGAGGAGGGGAGAGAGGGTGATCTGTGGTGTCTGCGGAGAGGAGGATAGCTGCTGCTTCTGAACTTTGCATGTGAGCTACGGGGGGAGGGGGAGAGGAGAGGCTGCTTCTGCTTGCATGAGTGTGAGTGACAGTGTGTGTGTGTGTGTGTGTCTGTGTGTGTGTCTGAGTGACAGTGTATGTGTCTGAGTGACAGTGTGTCTGTGTGAGTCACAGTGTGTATGTGTGACAGTGTGTGTGTCTGAGTGACAGTGTGTGTGTCTGTGTGACAGTGACAAAGGATGCTTTCCTCCTGTCGTAGTTTTATCGGGGTTGTCATCTCCTGTCGCAACCTTATAGGGGATGTCATCTGTTGTCGTGGCCTTATAGGGGATGTCATCTCTTGTCGTGGCTTTATCGGTGTTGTCATTTCTTTTTGTCAGTGGGCAGTATACGGAATCAGGTTGCCTCTTAACACTGCTTTTTCTGTGTCCCAAAATAATAAAACAAGAAACAAAGAACTCCAGAGCAACATCCAATGTGACAAAAATTCACAGTTAAATACCTATATATCTCTTGAAAAAGGGTCATTTAGTTAACCCTTTGGCCAAAGCATATAAGCCTGCGAGACACTTTCAAGGCATGACCAGTTCACAGATTCTAACACTAAAGCTCACCCCTCCCCAATTTCCAAGTAAGCAGGTTTTCTTTTCATGCAGCTGGTTGTGACAGGTTCAATGCCAGGACCATCCTGCCTCTAATTATAAAGGTAAATAAGGATTTTAATCAGATAGTGTTAGGACCTGCGAACTGGTCATGCCTTGAAAGTGGCTAATACCACCATAGTTATGCTTTTTGCCCCCTTCTGGCTCACTTTCTCTCTCCTCTGCCTCATTTTTTCCCCCTTGGAACCCTGGTTTTTTTTCTGCAATGGCTGCTTTTTTAGAGAGAGCTCTGCATTCCACCTTTCCATCCTCACCTTCTCTGTAATCTTCCCCTCTTCCCTCCTCAGCCTGCTCCATTTCCCCTCTCTCATCTCCTGCATGTGTCTCTTCTCCTTCCCTAGCCCTCCTCTGCCTCCATTGCTGCTTTTCTCCCCTGCATTCAGACCTCTCCTGAGCTTGTCAGCAACTGCAGCTGTGCTTGTCGACAGGGGGTTTGCAAGGCCTCTGTTCCCTCCTCAGTTTCTGCATACTCAGTCCTGCTCCATGTTTCAGGCTGTTTTTTTCCTCTGCTGCCAAGTCCTTTGCCTGCTGGAGTGCATGCTGCACCAGCCATCTTGGAATCCTGGTACCTTATCTCATTCTTTGTTCCTGTGGCATTGCTTTCTTGGGGAGGATAAGGAACTTCTCCATGTAGTTTATTTTCATCGCTGGTTTTTTTTTGCTTCTTGTATAGCCTAGGTTCCCCTGGATCCCACTGGTCACCTGTTCGTCCCCTTACCTCTTGCTGCAGCTGCGACTGGCAGCGGAGGCTGGGGGGAACGTGGGGAGATGAACCAGAGCTCTGGGCGGATTGCCGGTTGCTCAGGGAGGCGAGCGCATCACCGGAGGCTCCCGGAGGCTCCCGGCGGCTCCCGTTAAAGGGCGCCACCATCTTGCGCACAGTTGCGAATGCGCAGGACCAGCAGCAGTGCGGCAGCCATAACAGGGGATTGCGCATACACAGAGATGTCTCTAGTAGCGGCGGCTATTGTGTGAAGGGCTCCTCTGGGACTACAAGCCCCATCATACATAGGGGCTGCAGCAGCACATGAGAAGGCTCAGCCAAGAGGGCTGCAACATTTCCTGCTGAGTAATAAGATACATTTTGCACACTGAGACCATGCCGTCGGAGCTGGGACATCAGAAGGATAGGGTGTGCGTGTGTAGGGCGTCAGTGGCCCCTGCACTAGGCCAGAGACCCCCTAATGCCACAGCTAGGTCCTAACTCACCTCAGTTGTGGTTACTGCAGGGACAGGCCCATCAGTTAGGGACACTGCCCCTGTAGTACCAGTGTGATGGACACAGGCAGGACACGGCTGCATCCTGGCCTCCGGTGGTCTGGGACCGGACAATCAGCTACCTATGAGAGACTCTCTTCAGTGTGGGACCCTCCAGCTGGACACCACCCAATGCAGAGGCGAACTCGTCGCTGACCACAACATCGCTGGATTGGTGGATCATGTCCCTCACTATTGCTGTAATAATTCACCTGGTGCTACCAGATGGATGGAAAGAAAAGATAACATTTAGCTTTCATTTACTTCAGTCCACCAAGCAGCACATACTGTAGCTTTCCCTTCCCTCACGTTATGGTTAAAAATACATTTGGGTTGAAGGGATCATGTGCCTGAATATTATTTACCTAACCATGTGTAGCCATGTCTGTTTTTGGCTACTACCCTGCCCTGCCAACATGTAAGTCCTGGTACAGTGCAGGCAATGTTAGGCTCACTCTGAGTTTTCCCCAGCAGTGAGCAGCTCATTGAGTGACAGGGGGAGGCGGGACAAGGCCTGTGTTCTGCCCAATCCTGGGCTCAGACCTTGAACCCTCCCCCAGGGACTTAAGGGGCAGCACTTCCTAAATGTAGTAGTTGTCTCTCCCTTTGAGAGGGACTGATCTCACAAAAAGAGGTGTGCAGGGCTCTTTCACTTTCTATCCTGTCCCTTAGGGGAGTGGGAGTAAGTACCACTGCTCCATCAGGGAGTAGGGGAAGAGCTAAGACCGACCTCTGTGGCCCATGCCTGGGGGTTGAAGTCCAGGGACCAACCTAAGGCTGGAGACCAGTGTTATAGTATGCAGTGGCTGTCTGTATGCTGTACTCTTTAATGGAGAAGAACATCTTTGAGCCAGCAGGTATGTACCACTATACACCTTGTAGCTGTGGAATTTCCCAGAGGGTGGGGGAATCACCGCTACACATGTATTATTATTAACACTGCACAGGTAAAGGGTGAGGTTCCCTTTACAGGGCCCGTGCAAGTCTGATCCTGTCCTACCTCAGGAGGTGGAGCCTATTACCCATGGTGCTACCTGGTGGACTGAAGGACATGACATTTCCGGAAAGCTAAAAAAAATGTTCTTTCCTCTTCTATCATCTTCCAATAGTTATTTTCAATATGAACCGAGTGGAACTCCCCATAACCATAGATTTGCTTGTAGGCAGTGGTCTGCAGATGTCCCATTGGATATTCCCTGTCAGTTAATTTCATTCCATCAGCTGATTTCTTCTTTTTCCTGTAAAACATCTAATCAACTGTGACAGAGCTGAAAAAACCTTAACGAAAAATCATTAGTATGAACACTCTGAAAAACGACCTTGTGCAAAGGCATCAAATGAACTTTAAATCCACTCTAATTGGCAGTTGATTACAAATTGTGACCCATGTCACTGGTGTAATAAAATGCATGATTTGTAAAAATCCCAGGGCCAAGATGTGGTGTCTGAGAGCAACAGGCGATGCAGCATATTAGTACAATCTCATGGTAGGAAATGTCCATCTTCGTAACAGCTGGTGCTAGGCACTGACAACATTAGCAAATATTAAAAAATACATATATATATATAGTAGAAATAAAGCCTTTTAGAGGCAGGCTGCACCCTATTTATGGCAAAATATATTTTTAATTCTAATTAAATGTTGGTATTACACGACATCGGCCGATGTTGATACAGGCGGCTCCCTTTGTTTGAATGGGGCAGTGGTAACTCGATAATGTCCGCAGTAACGTCTGCTACATCTGTGTGTTCCCCAAATGTCATATTCTCTCAGCAATCTAGCTGCAGACTTTGCATTGCACTTGTCCATTCATGCTAAGGCCACGGCCCCAGTGCCTTCGTCAGCGCACGCCATGCCCACGGTGGAGGGTTTTTAGTCATCTTTTCACCCATCATGACTTAAATAATGTGTGGTGAAAACCTACTCATGTCTCAAATTGCAAAGCCAGTACAACCAACCTCACACTGATGAGACCCACAAGGTCGAAACAGTCAGTCTGTGAGTGGGTTTATTGGCCTTGCATCTCATCCCAGGCTATGTTTAAAAGCTGTGTTTAAAGCAGTATGCATTGGCTTAAGGGTTCAACCATGCAATGTGGTCTTGAGACAAAAGGTGGCACTGTGTGCTGTGACATAGTCCAAAGATGTTAGGCAGCTTTCTGCCCCGTTTTAGGTCAGAAAGTGCAGGAATAGTTAAAAATGATCCATTCCACAGCTTCACATTAACTCAGGCTGCTGGATGGAAAATCCAGACCATAGATTACAATGGGTCTAGTTCTCCCTCACCTGCTCTTCTAATCACTTGCACAGGTATTTAGAGCAGAGAGGTTTGCATTTCACTCTCTCTCCTTAGAGCCTGGGGGCTGGGGTTCTGGCTGCTCCCCGGAATCCAGCTCGGGGTGGACGGCCCCTCCAAGTATCACAGTACCAGAGGATTTGCCTGGACACTTGGGACCGAGTTCCCACCACGAACAGATAAGACAAACAAATATGTATTGCTGTTTCTAAAAGACTATGCTGTATCTAGTGACCCTAAATGAGAGGGCATTGTTTTAAGCTGGGGAACCAGGTTAGTTGGCCCAGCAGCAGTTAGAGGTTGATTATGATGTGTAGTTAGATCCCTGAAAGGGATAGGATTTTGTTTATATAATTTGGTTTCTTGTTACTTGAAATAACAGTGTGGGAAATACTATGACACTGATATAAGCGAACCGCTGAATGAAAATGTCTGAGTGCCTCTAACCTACACATGTTAAAGCTGCAGTACCTTACTTGGATGAAAATAAAGCAGGCAGAAGCCTGAGTTAAGCAACGTAATACTTTGCATGTTCCTGTTTGTTGTATAATTAACCCTAGAAGACTGTGTCGGGAAGAACCCAGACAGACGTCAGCGCTACAAAAGAGGGGCGTTTGTCACAGTGTTCATTTGCATGTCATTTCCCAGAATCCCTTGCTGCAGAAAAAGCACTGTATGCTGGGTGATAATGGGGAAAAGCAGGGTGGCAGACCTGTCTAAGACATGTGAATGTGCTCACAAGTAATATTTTTATCTGCTATATGCTATACGGTGGAGGGTTTTTAATCACCTTTTCACCCATCATAACTATATATATATATATATATATATATATCTGCAGTGTGAGTGTATGTATTTACAATTTTATTTAAAGAAAAAAATCTATAACTGTACAAAAGTGTCTATTATTATGAAAAAGCCTACATTTAGCCCCCATCATACCGAGGAAGCCGGATCTGACGTCAGACGCTGAGCCGTGCGACGACGCACTGTAGCAGAGGCAGACGAGTACCGAGAGCTGCGGGATGGTGAGCTAGCTGGCTGCTGATATCCTCACTTACACTTATGAAGTGTGACATGCCCGTTTTTATCATTCATATTGTGAGTGTATTACTTATATTTAGATAAACTTTTTATATCTTGGTTGATCTGTGCTATGCCAGTTTTTGTTCTCTCTTTTGCATTGTGGAACTTAACCTCCTGAGTACCAGAACCACCCTGATGACCACTACTGCGCATACTCTCCACTGACTAGTAGTCAACCTTGCTGTTTATGACTCTTACATCTTGTAAGTAGTCATTTTGAAAGAGCCAAGATTGTGGAAACTTACATTTAACCCATTACCATTCTGCTGCACTTAGATTTGTTTGTTTCTTCCCCTTGCTCCCCCTGGATCTCGTGTCTATTAAAGTGCATTAGTGCCATGGAAGTCAATGGGAAATTCTAAGCATCTGTGTCCGATCTACACTAACGCACCTTAATGCATAACTCCTCAGTTTTCAGTTTTCTCAAATACTCTCAACCCTAGCAGAAAGTAATGTTCAAGGAAGTTTTAATGTAATATAAAGTGATTAATATACTACTGCATGAAGCTATTTTTACCATTTTGGGACAATACAGTAATCCACTATTGTGAAATATGTGAAACTCTGAACATTACAAAAAGCAGCAGTAGTGGAGATAAAATATAATAGCACCGCCTTCCATACTGCCAAGCTATCATAACGTCCAAAATCAATCAAGCTGGTAGCATTAGGAACCAAAAAGTTGTGCTGTAGTTATTATTGCTGTGTAAACCTATTTTTGGATAGCTTTGACATTTACCCCTTGCTAAACTGACCATTGTTTGTTTGTTTTTTCAAACGTTATTTTTGACTTTTACTAATGGATCAATTTGCATATCGTCCTCCAGCTCTCAATGTGAACCATTATAGTACAATTAATATACTGTATCATATCCGCCATATGATTGACATACCCGAAGAAGAACCTTGTGAGGTTTGAAAAGCTTGTGTATTGTGAACGATTATTGGGCCAATAAAAAGTATCATGCTACCTACAGTATTTTTATTTTTCACATCCATCAAGTAAGATTAGCGCATTGCCTAGGAAATACAATAGTCTTCCCCCTTTTCTTCTCCATTAAAATGTTGTCCTCTCCAATACTGCTAGAATGAATTCATTTCCTCTGCTGCTTTACAGCGTCAGTAATACACTAGTCCACACATCCCCAACCATCTAAATTCCTTTGTCTTCTTTGGCCCAGATTCACTAAAACTCCAATAGGCTATTTAATGTGAGGGTAACCTAAGTTAATGTCATGTTAATAGTAACACTAATCACTAAAGGTCATAATATAAGATTAAGGGCCTCATGCAGAGAGCATCGTTATTTCAAAATTCGCCATTTTTTGTACAATTTCGCGCAGAAAACTGCAGAAAATGGCGAGTTACGAAAAACGCGCCAATTTTTTTTTTCTATTTCTAAAACTCGCCTCGCAGCTGGCGAGAACCTCCATCTCGCCATTTTTAAAACTCTCCGAATGCAGAGAGGTACGAACGGCATGTAGCGGCTGTTCGCGCCAGGAAAATGGCGCGATTTTCTCATTTTTGCCGCGCCAGGAAAAGTTGGCAATAAGATGGCGCTCGCCGCCTATAGCAAAGGGGACAAAAAATGCGCGATTTTTTCTTTACACATTTCTGAATCGCGCATCTTTCCCATTTAAACTCGCCACACGCATCCATGTTAAACATAGCAGAATTCGAACTTTTCTGCATATGGAGAATAAAACTCTCCAAAAAAGCTACTTTTTATGAAATTCGCCAATTTGAAAATTCGATGCTCTCTGCATGAGGCCCTAAGTCATGTTTTCTCACCTAAAGTGCATAGTGTTAACTATAACGGATGTTAGTCATAATAAGATGCAAATGATAAACACTGTAATGATTATTGCTAGAAAATAACGTTAGGTTATTTACAGTGTCATAGCTTAATAAATAATTATGTTATTCTCAACCAGACCCTGTGTAATGTAACATTTAAATAACATAGTATTATTTCCCTCTCTTCTGCTCTCTCTCCATTCCAAAAAAGATGACAGTGTGTACTGATTAAGATAGCCCTTCCTCTCAGCACAGTAAGACAAGAAACTTCTGCAGGCACAAGTAACCTGCATACAGTTCTATTTTGCTTTACACATCCCCTCCTCTCCATGGCAGTGGGAACTGGTTGGGACAAACCAAAGCACAGGAGGGAAACAAGCAATGTAAACTTTAACCATTTATTATGATACAATGGCTTGCAGAACTTTCCTACTAAAGCTTACTGCAGCTGAGGATTGAACGTCCAATTTATAATATTTAAGAAAAGTGTAAAAAAAAGGACCACACAGCTGCTTTACAAATCTGCATAAGAGATGCTTGCGCCTTGAAGGCCCATGAAGTGGAGACTGCCCTACAGTAGTTGAATGTGCAGTATTTCACGCCTCTGCATGTTCGTAATATCGTTTTCCATCTTGATGCATGAAGTGATCCACTGGGATATGGTTGCCCTCGATGCTTGGTCCCTCTGGGAGTATAAACAGCAGATCAGATCTTCTGAAATCTTGAACCCTGAGTAAATACTGTATGTCTTCCAGCATCTTACTACATCCAAGCAGCTTTGTCCATTTAGGATTACCTGGATTTGGGAACAAAGAGGAGAAAATGATGTCTTGATGCAAATGGAAAGTTGAGACAACCTTCGAAAGGAAAAGGAACACCTGCATTGTTTTGGTGGAATACGAGGAAAGGTTCCTTGCAAGAAAGAAAGAGACTGTAGTTGTCACACTCTCCTTGCTGATATAACCATAATCAAAAACACTGTCTTCCAAGTTAACAATCTTAACACAACTTGTGTAATGGTTCGGAAAGATTATGCACCAGAGATTCCAAGACAAGAAAAAGATCCCATGTTGGCATTGCTCTCATTATTTGAGGTCTCAAAGGTCTTTTATTTTAATAAATCAGTTCTGTAGTATTAGATCATACTTACTGCGTTAATTAATTTATTTATTTTTAAACAACTGTTACAGCCATTTTTTTAATGTGTTGTAAAGGAGCAATCCAAGCAATATCTTACGTGGGGTTTTTTTAAAAACAAATCAGTTCTGTAGTATTAGATAATAAAGCATTTTTCTAAAAATTATTATTCAACTCAGTCATTTTTAATGAGTTTTAACACACTGAGCATCCTCTGATTTCTATTGCAGGCTTTAGCCCACCTCCCCAGCAGTGCAATACATTTTCAACACTTTCCTGTTTGTGATAAATTGTTGCCAATGTTCCCAGCAGTTTGAGCTGCAAACTGTAACAAAAGTCACTGTTACATCAGTAATATAAGAATATATTATAGCTGGAGAGTTGCACATATCTGAATTCCATTGTTTTAGTTCTTTCCAGATGAAATACCACATAAATACCACATAAACTCTATACTGTAGTTCTTCTCTCTTTCTCTGCCCTCAGCACATACTTCTCCGCACTAATCCATTGTTATGCTACTCTCTCAAGATGCACAGTCACGCTATTAGCCATGCTCTCTGAACCAGTGCACTTACATGTACAGTACCACTACTGTCTGTGTAAGTCTCCCAAAAGCTTGCAGAAGATTATAAGATGTGTGCTAGTAATTCCCTTCTCTTAACTTTTTTTTTACTTGTCTTAGTTTTATGTTATATTTTCCTGCAGTAAGTCTTATTTACTCTGTATGTAGAGCCCATTGCCGTACATTGCTGGCATTATATTATTAAATACTTAACCTCTTGCTGTAGTGGAAGTGCTGTGTGCTGGGTGATAATGGTGAAAGGCGGGGTTGCAGACCTGTCTAAGACATGCAAATGAGCATACAGTTATATTTCCATTTGCTATATGCTTTGCTGTGGAGGGTTTTTTTGTCACTTTTTTTACCCACCATAACTTAACTAAGTATGGTAAAACTTATCCCTTGCTTCATTTTTTGCATAGCCAGTATAACCAACCCCTCACCGAGGAGACCCATTAAGGTCGAAACAGTCTGTCTGTGGGTGGGTTTGCTGGCTATGCATCTTAACCCTGGATGTGCTCAAAGCTGTGACCATGCAGCAAGCTTAAGCCTATAGAGAACCATGTTTATGGTTTTGAAGCAAAAGGTGGCACTGTGTGCTCATTTGCATATAATTTCCCAGAACCCATTGCTGCAGTGGAAGTGCTGTGTGCTGGGTGATAATGGTGAAAGACAGGGTTGCAGACCTGTCTAAGACATGCAAATGAGTATACAGTAATATTTCCATTTGCTATATGCTTTGCCGTGGAGGGTTTTTGTCACTTTTTTACCCACCATAACTTAACTAATTAAACATTTACACACATACAATTGTTTGGCATCCTCTGATTCTGTGTCTACAAAGCACTTTACTGCAACATTTGAAAGAAGACAGCTGCTTATGTATATACAGTGACAAGGTGGTAGTGTCAGGGCTTTTTGCATCAAAGACACCCTATATTCCTATGTCAAAGTCACAGTTAACCTTGTCTGGGTCCTTCATAGAAAGCCAGAGATCCATTGATTTCTTCTAGCATAAGCCTCATGTCATCTGTTCTGAAATGTCAAGGTGGAAGGTGAGTTGCAGAGAGTGCTACAAGTCTTTAATACAGCGTTCCTCTTGGTACTTCTCTTTCTATGTGTGATAGTAAGGAATCCTCAGAGGATTGTACTGTAGTTATTCATCCTTACATTACACGAGACGGATGTCACTAGTAAAAGATATATGTTAATGGGAACTGGCCACAAGTCCAATTTACTAATCCTTTTTATCCCAATGTAGAAATAGCGCTGTCGAGGGAGTCACTGAAAAGCCCTTTAGTGTCATCATAAATTGGTGTACATTTAGACATCCCACAGAATACAAATTACACGTAATCAGTAATGAATATCTGTGGTCTCTGGACCTGTATTCTTCACTCATTAATTTGTACTGCACCAAGCAGTATGATCAGTAAAAGTAGCAAATTGACTGTTACATATTACCATGGTTATATAACTTTACACTGTAGATACATTGTGATAGTTTAAGATTATTAGTAGATGCTAAACATCTGCAGAGTAATACAAATTGCAGTTCAACATTATAGTAATTTAAAAAAATGCTATGTACTATAATAAATGGTTATATTACAAAAAGTTACTGTATATGGATTTCATTTCATTTGAAATAGTTGCATTTTGATATTATTTCATTAAATCAAATTTGCTGTTTCAGTAATTTCTTGATAGCTAATCTTTCCCTGCCATGCACAGCTTTGAAAAGACATGCACATTTTTTACAACTGGGGTCACATTTGCCGATGTACTGTATATTGGTATTATATCTTGTTTTAGATATACAGTAGTAGGCAAAATACTGAATCAATATATTGTGAAATCACTTGTACTTGAGAAAATGTCAGCTCCCTCCAAATTGAAAGGATTAAAACTTCTCCTGCACAGGGATTCAGCTTCACACCAAACTGGACGAGAACCATACTGTAGATAGGAAAAAGTCCTCAAACGCATTTTTAGATATTTAGGGGCCTATTCACAAAGCAGTGATAAGCGGTTTATTGGGCAATAAATGCCTTTATAGCGTGATACTGCCTGATCTGCTATTCACAAAGCATTGATAACAGTGCAGTATCGCACTATACTGGCTTTTTATCACCCCTAAACAGCCAGAGAAAAAAAAGTTGTCCGATAGGCCAAATAATGGGAAACCGGCCATTTTTTTTGTTGCCAGTAACTGATATTCACAAAGCTGTGATACGTTTATCATAGTATAAAAGCTCGCCAGATTTTTTCACCAGTTAAAGGCTGGTGCTAAACAGATTGAGACATGCAGAAAAGCATGTTTTTTTTCTGCACTGCATTGATACCAGAGGCCGGCGAGGGTCTCTGGGTGATCCCTGCTGGTGTCCGGCGGCCCCATGGGTATCTGGGAGACCTCGGGTAGTCCCCGCAGGTATCTGGGGGCACCACGGAGGTCTGGGGCTCCTCGGGTGGTTCCTGCGGGTGTCTGGGAGCCTCCAGTTGGTCCCTGGTAGTAATTTTGCCCATTACTGTATGTATTTGTATTTATATCCGTGTATTGCACTTTTTATTTTTTCGGAACAGGATTGGTACCACAGGCCAGCGGGGACCCCTAGAAACCCGCAGGGACCACCCGGGTACCCCCCTGGGGATGCCCAGAAACCCACAGGGACCACCTGGAGGCCCACGGACACCCGCGGGAACCAGCTGAGGATGCCCAGACACCCACAGGGACCCTCGTGGGGCCCTCAGACACCCGCAGAGACCACCCGAGGACCCCCGCTGGCCTCTGGTATCAATCCTGTGCATAAAAAATAACATGCTTTTATGTGGGTGTACAGGGGGTTGGTGTGTATTGGTGGTTAGTACATATTGTAATGTTTATCGGGGACAGAGGGGGTGAGTGAAGGGCCAAGTACCCCCTTCACTCACCCTGTTTTCTCCCAATATACCTGATGTTGTTCCTTAACCCCTTCATTGCCTTAGCGGTTAGCCGATAAGGTAATGAAGTTGCCTGTAAATGCATTTTTATTGCATCGGATTTATGCCGGGGTCTCCGGTGCTGATATGAATATGTATCGGCTCCGGAGACTACTGTCATCAATCCGAGGCAGGAAAATGCATTTTCTTTTCTAAGTCCTCTCTCTGCACTTCTCGGCAGGTTCACACCACCCTCATGGCAACTTTTCCTGGTGGGAAGATTTTGTGATGAAATCGCCATTCTAGAGGCGCGATAGGCCCCGATAACCTTCTCGAGGCTACCAGAATTGAACGAATGTGGAAACCTGACGGTAAGTGGCTTATCGCCGCTCATTTGGCGATTTTGTTTTTCTCTCCAAAAAATATGCTGAAAAGTACTTTTAACGATGATTTATCGGAGATTACGGAATAGCTGTAGGCGTTTTTGGTGAAAAGGCCTCGATAAGTGGCTTATCGGCGCTTAGTGCATAGGCCCCATAGTCGGGCACAAATGCACAGATTTTATCACTGCTTTGTGTATAGGCCCCTTAGTAACAGAATTATTTATGGTGTAGAAAGAGAGAGGGCAACAAAATACCTCAGCTTAGAAATGGTCCAGCAAGGAATAATATTAGTACTTTATTTATTTATTTATAAAATATTTTACCAGGAAGTAATACATTGAGAGTTACCTCTCGTTTTCAAGTATGTCCTGGGCACAGAATATAGACAAATAATACATGTTTACAAAAACAGTTACATAATGAGCAGGGTATACATTATATACAAGACATTGCATGCACAGTTAAAGATAATTTATATTATGGGCGTATGAAACAGTTACAGACCAGATTAAAATGTGTGGCAGCCTTAGATTTGAAAGAACTTAGACTGGTGGTGGATGTAAGAGTCTCTGGTAGGTTGTTCCAGTTTTGGGGTGCACGGTAAGAGAAGGAGGAGCGGCCGGATACTTTGTTGAGCCTTGGGACCATGAACAGTCTTTTGGAGTCTGATCTCAGGTGATAGGTGCTGCATGTGGTAGGGGTGAGGAGCTTGTTCAGGTAGCTGGGTAGCTTGCCCATAAAGAATTTGAAGGCAAGACAGGAAACGTGAACTTTGCGCCTAGACTCGAGTGATGACCAATCTAGTTCTTTGGGACTGTCAGTCTCCTACTGTAGTGTAGAAAACATTCGCTCAGTTTTGAATTACCTGCCAAACAAGAGCTGACATAAACCTCTCTTGCTAATAGCTGTGTTCGATGTAAGAACTGTTATGTATACAGTTCATTACATGGCAGCAATCACGAGCAAAATAAAATTGCCAAGCATCCGAGCAAAGAGGTTAATACAAAGACAAAACTAGGATAAGGAAAATCCAAGATTAGTGAGATGTACTGTATGATCAATATAATATATTATTTTGTATGGTTGGCTTCAGACTGAAAATAACATTTCATATCCTGACTTGGATCTGCATTTATGACCTCAATGCTTGGATACTTGCTAGCTGCTTCAGTCTTCGTTTATCATCATGACTTCATGCTTGCATATCCTTTGTTTAGATCAATCTCCAATGACGCACCCTTACCAGATTTACACTATCTTGAATTCATTCTCAGTTACTACTGTATTTTTGACCTGCGGGCTAGTTAGAGATGATGAGTCCCTGAAGAGCATCTAGTAATTGGATTTTACCTATGACCCTAACCACTCAAACAAGCACATTTTTAAAATGGCCTGTGGTCCATAATCTCTATGTTAATCCACATACTGTAGTTCTTCAAAGTCTCCATAAATAGCTTTCCATAATGGAGTGTATTAAACATTCACAAATTGGATACTCGCTCATATTTGTAGCATTACATATGAGGGAAACAATGTAATGATTGTTGCTGGTTGCCTATGAGTAACATATACTGCAATAAAAGAAGTCATTCGGTTTCTGCGTAGCCTCATATGTTTGAACAAATGTACATTTTGTTTATCATGAATCACAAACTGATGGACACGAGGGAAAAATTGGAGCAAAGTGCTCAGATGTATTAATGAAAAGTTTTTTCTCTGGGCCTCCCTATTGTCTGCTGTGACGAATCCTGACTTCAAGCCATTTATGCATGTTTGTAAAGATAAAAAGTGCTTCCACATGTTTCCCAATCTCTAAACAAACAAACACATTGCTTAAACTGCTGATATCAAGATTAGGAATGAGTTATGTCACGTACGGCCCACCTGTGAGCACGTGTCCTGCATATGGGACAAGGGTTAATACACAGCTATCTAGCTGACACACTTTTCACCTTCCGCAAAGGTCCCTAAAAGGAACAATGTCTCCCTTCAATCTCCCTCCCTTCAGACTCCCTGCTGCTTGGTGCTGGCGATGCCCTCTGGAGCTTGGCAAGTTCCAGCTGGTGCCTTAGATCTGCAGCGTAACTTTCCCTTGCATCCTCATGTTCTGCAGCATATCTCGCTGCTTCACGTTCTGAAGCTTGTCTTTCTCTCTCTGCTTCACGATCTTCAAACTGGGTGATGAGCCACAGCTGCAACCACAGTGCATCATCTACTTGTCCCAGGTGCTGGAGAGTAGTTTGCAAGTACAAATCCAGGGTACTGGTTCCTTGACCCGTGAGCAATTTCTAGGGCTATGCCACCCTTGTTGTCACTGCTGTGGTCGGCATGGCCCAGCGTAGCATCCGGCTCTCTATCATTTTCTTGCAAGATTTTCTAGCAAGCTCCTCTTTATTTTTACCCAGACTTTGGAGACCACGCTCTTCACATTGACTCATCAGGGTTTCTTTTGTTTGGCATCAGTATACAGCAGTCATGTTCACTACACTTACTCAAAATAAAAAGATAGCAAAAGAAAAAGAAGAGGGGGACGGGTACGAAACTGTCTGCGTATACTGTATGTTTTATAAAAATAGCACTGAGCAATAGCTTTGGCGTACTGAGCTGTGATCTCTCACAAGACACACCGGTAAGTCACTTTTTAGTTTATAGTTTGTCCCGCAGGCATAAATGCAACCCACAAAAAAGCTCTTATATTATCAAAAATAAAAATGATTATCCCACTGCTATTCAACCATTTGGAATGTATGGCAAACCTGTGAGCACGTGTCCTGCATATGGGACACGGGTTAATACACAGCTCGCAAGTTGGCCCACTTTTCACTTTCTACAAAGGTCCCTCAAATGAACAATATTTCCAGCAATCCGTCCTAATATACAGTGCCATCTATCATGAACAGCACACTTGTGAGCATGTGACTTTGACATGCAACCAGGGTTAATATACACGGCTTTCTCTTGCACAGGGTACTTCAAATGAGTTAGTACTGTATCTACCCTTTACTCGATTGAGATTGCAATCTACCTTCCACCACCAACAAAAGATAAATGCAGACAAAATATGTATCAGCCAGGGTCTAGTGCTCCCTGTTTATTAAAGAAAAACTGCACTTAACACACTAAAATCTGTTGTAGCAAAAAGTGTTCCAAAATGTACTCTACTCTCTACAGGGCATGCAACAGTATAATCAGAGCCCAATGTATTACTTATTAAAGTTTAGCTTTAATATACTTAAAATACAATGCTTAGATTACAGAAAAGATTATTACAAGAACATATAACAATATGTAAATGAAAAACAGTTTCTTGAAGGAAAAAAAAAAGGATAAACAAATATGAACACAGTACATCACTGTATGTCATAGGTCCTTCTCAAAGAGATCACTGACATAGAAAAAATTAAAATGCACATGTTTGATCCCAAAACACACCTCTGTTGAATTCTAACTTAATATTTTCTTGCTCAGACTTATGTACCATTGTTTTCCCATTGAAACCAACGTAAGGCCACCCCCTTCATAAATCAGTTCTAGCTGACATTTATGTCTTGAAAGAACAAAACTGTTTATGATGTTTAAAAGATGGTTCAATACATAAAAGACTTCATAACATTAATCCTGTATTGCTTGGAAAAGCGTGACTCATATCAATAAGTTCAGGCGAGTTTACCGAATGCAAAGAGACTCGTTTTGACTGACTTGCTCCTGCTGTATGTTTGAGTGACAAATGGATATCTTTCCCTTGCCACCTCAAAAACATCACGTGTTTGGCATCACTCTTTTGTGGAATTCCTTCTTAGCCACACCCTTGAACCTTGCACAGACCTCCAAAGAATGTCTTTGAATGTGCATTTAAAACATTTTTTTAAACATTTTCTAGTGTCAGGGAGGCCATATTTTATTCCCATCTCTTGCAAAGCAGATACTGACTTGAGATACAACCTATACCTTCTTTGACTGACCATAAAAACAATTTTTGTATTTGTTAAACACAATTTGTACCCAACTTTAACCCCAGAAGCACCAGATTGCAGATTGATTAAAATACTTATTATATCATGATATTATAATGACAGGCTAGTACAGATGTAGCAAAATTTACTGACTTCGGTACCATGACCAGATGCAAGATTCCACCTTTGGTAACACTTTTGTGTACTGTGGTCTGGCTGTAAGAAGCCAACACTTCACTTCCTGCGATATGGTGGGTTTTATTTATTTGAATTGCCTTTCTGTATGTGTCCGGCAGATGGCACAGTGAATATCTTCCTCTTCCTTTAGCCTCCACCAGTGGACCAAGGATGGTCACTAGATGTTTAATAAAAACTGTTCCCTTTCTGATTTCTCTATCTCCCCTTTCCATTCTCTAACCATCACCTTTATCCTTCACTATCACAGGAGACCAGGTATTTACACCTTTTTACCGGGATCATTGTCTGAGCAAATCAAGATAGTAAAACAATTGTCATTTATTCCATAGAAACAGATGTACACACAGTGGATTACAAATAACAGGATAAAACACGCTTACTGGGGGTGTGGGCTAAAAAAAAATAGACTTTCCTAGGTAAAATAGAACAGAAAACAAAGTCTTAAGTTTGACCGGGACTTGGCATGAAATGTCCTGGAACTCAAATCAGCATGAAGTTACTGACGCCACCGCTCTCTTTCCTCTGGAGATGCCAAAATACCTTAACCGGGAGACAGTACCAAATGTCCTGGAACTGTTTTCAGCTTGCAATCCTAGCCGCAACCACTACTTTCTATTCTCAGAACTTGGCATCGAAAAGTGGGACTTAGAAAATATTTTGCCTTGAAATTTCTGAAGCCGGCTCGCTGCTATTTCTCAAAGAACATCTTTTGGTCGTTTCAAATTTACCGCTGCTGTTCTCTCGCTTAGAATCTCTCGTCCAGATTGGCTGAGGCATCCTTATAGTATTTCAGAGTTCATTATGAAATACGGCAGCCAATCCGAGCGCAGGACGAATCCTACCAGAGCGCTGCCAGTCTATCTAAGCTGGGCAAGCATGGATTCAGATTCTGACAAGGGCATGCACCAACCTAGCACCTCTGCCACTTGTTAGAAGCCACCCGCTGAGTTAAGCTCCTCACAGTCTTGGCTGGGGCAAATGGTGGTCCGATGACTTCCATTTATCCCAAGACGTGAGTACTTGAGCCTATTCTCTTTGTGTGATACTATCTACGAGGGGAACCCACTTCATCCCACGAGGGAATCAGTGCTCCTACGTGAGTACAAGCTTGGATACTACCCCTGAACGCCAGCTCCAACATATCATGGGATTGAGGCAGACGGAGAGGGACAGATCCTTTGAAAGAAACCTCTTAGTGTCCATTTGCTACCTGGGCCATATGAGTAGTGCAACTGACCGCTAATATTGTATTGATATCCCTTTGACACACAAGGGAACTATTGCAATATTGCACTATATGCATTTTTTAATCTTTTTTTACACCCATCCTCTGTGGTAGTATCACCGAGTCCGCTGATGTTGATGGTTTTCCTGCTGCTATTGCTACAGCAGTTTATTCCATCTCTGCTGTTTTTGTTATAATATATCTGTTTACAGTTACACAGTTCTTGCATTACTTCTTGCATTACAACACTTACAGTAAGTACAGAATAAATAACTGCATTTGCACCGACCAAAAATGAATGTTCTTTTCTTGAACTACACCTCTATAGCTTTCACGAAGTCAGAATGCTTATTTCATTCTTCTCCCTGCCCCTTCAATCAAGCACTCACTTGCCAGGCATTTAATGGGAGAGTCTCTGCATGACCTGGCTGTGAATTGTCATCTGTGTAATAATCGTGTAACAAAAGGCTTTAATACATCCTTGCAATACACTGAATACATGCTTTGTACAGAGCCATTATCACTCCGTCATTTCTCTGCTTGTGGATTGGGTGATTAGTAACGGGTCTAAATAAAACAGTACTGGGCCTTTACACAACATTCCTTCAGCTTGTCTTTTCTTACTAAAAGTTTGAATCTGAATAAATCATTCATATCCCATCAGTAGTAGATGCAAGGCAGCTGTTCCTGAAGGCCTGCCTATTGTTCAGAGTACTGGGCTCATGTTAGCTGTGTAACGTGCGCTCACCACAAACTGGATGAGACCGCAAGGCTGAGGTGGGGATGTTAGTAGCCACCGACCTGACTGCGTCCAGAGTGCAGAGTAATGGTGTAGTAGTCGGGTCAGGTTAGGAGAGGTCTGGATGGTAGTAATACTTGCCGTGGTCTAGGTATGGAGACTGTAGGTCAAGAGGGAGAGAGAATAGAATCATCATTATCCGCAGCCGTGGTCAAGGGGTCACAAAAGGCAGAGGTCCAGGTACAAGCTGTGGTCAAAAATAGGAAGCAAAACAAGAATAGACAGGGCATCAGGAATCTTTGAGGTAAGCACACAATACGTAAACAGGATTTATGCTCAGCCAGTTTGCAAGAGGGCTGGCTGAGCATATAAAGCACAAGCAGCCAATGTAAAAGGAGCAGGAGGATGTGGGCAGTCAGTAGTTAGACATAAGATGTCCTTTGATAGGCTGGAGAGGGATGCACTACAGATGTGGAGCAACTGATGAGGGTAGTAACCCGTTTTTTGCCTGTGGCCGTGCGGCACCTGCGCATTGGTGGCACATGACGCATGCTGCCCGTGTCGTCACAGAGGCGAGATCTGGAATCTGGACTAGGTGCATCTCCCCTCCAGGCGGTGCGGCGCCGGTGCGCCGTTTGTAGCTGACGCATGCCACTAGTGATGTCGTGGGATGCATCATGGGGGCAGTGCTTGAGCCGGATCCTGACAAGTTATGCTTTAGGATTTAAATAAACAAAGTAGCCCTAGGTAAGAGCCTTAAGCAAAGAAAATTAACAATGGTGCATTACAAAAGAATGGAAAACATTCAATTTTTTAATGATAATTACAACTGACACTATAAAATAATTTTCAGTATAATAAATTATTACTATTACATCCCTATTGCCATCCCGTTTCTTTTCAAACAACCGGTAACACATTTTGTATATGTTTGTTTCAGCTGGTGCAATTTTCTACACCTAGGGGTCTATTCTAGTAGCTTCGATAATTTTATTGCAACATCGATCGTGTTGGCATGTTCCTAGCTCATGATAGGAAATTTGTGAAAAATACATTAATCACTAACGCAAATCACATTTTCTACGCGTTTTTTTTTTTTTCAACTTTGGTTTAGTTTGGTAACACAATCCATGGGCTACATTGTATACACCTTAAATGGAACATGAACTGACTCCAATACAATGGACTTGACAAACATGACATACATGACTGACAGGGGGACTACACTACTTGGTACCTGTGGGAGGGAAAAAAGGGGGAGGGAGGTAAGGGGTGGGTGAATGGGCAGGCGGAAGGATGCTTCTTTCGGTTCCTCATCTGCGATCGGTCTCCTGCCGTTTGAGAAGTTGTAGGTGCGTGGCTCCGCTTCGTAAGAGACTATTCACTGTCTTTTCTCACCTGTCTCCCTACGCCGTTTTTTTTAATGACATCGCACTAGTTTGTATTTGCTTTACGAGTGAAATTAGATGAATGTGCGATTTCCCTCCCTCCGTCTCTAAGACCTGTGCAGAGAGACCAGAGAGACGCTGCATCTCTCTGCACAGCTCTTACAGGTGATCATGCTGTTTTAATTTTAATTTTTACTATTTAGGATTGAAACAGGGGGTCTACAGAGCTGAACCCCATTAATTTCAGCTCCAGGGACTCCCTCCTTCCCGAGGTATAGGCCTCTGTATCAGGTGCCTCCTACATGTTTAAATGCCCGTGTCACGTGCCTGGGATATTTAAACTTGCAGGAGTTACCAGCACCCCCATACTGGGGCCTGTACCTCGAGAACCAGGGGCCTCTGGACCTGAAAGTAATTTATTTCATCTTCATTGACCCCTGCTTCAACCCTATGTAAAAAGAAAAATTAAAACTGTGGTTAACCCCTCCTGCTACCCACCCAGGAGAAGTAACCACCCACCCCAGGGCAACTATCCCCTGCCACCCACCTCCTCTACCACTAACACCACACATAGAAATGGGCAATTGCCTTATTAGCCAAATATAGTTAATAGCTCTTTTGCCCATTCAAATATAAATTACAGCCCAATAAAATAAAATACAAATTGCCACACTCGTCAGAACAAGAATTCTTGCTGTGTTTCAAGCTCTTGGGGGAAGTAACTGAGCAGTGGAGAGGTCAGAGGGAGAGCAAAAGAGGGAGAAAGAGGCACAGAGTATTAGAGGGGCAATAAGAGAGAGTGTTAGGGGCATTAAGAAAGAAATTAGAAAACAACTTTAGAATAAGATCATTAATTGGAGATATCAGCAGACTTTCCTACTCACGATTATATGCTCAAATGGGCAGCAGAATTAAATACAGTTATTGGCCGAGAGGATTGGGAAGATATATGGGACTCTGCTTCAGGAACTTCTATATGTACTACAACAAAAGAAAATATTTACAAAATTTTATATTACCCCAGTGAGATTGAAAAAAAATCTACCCTCTTGCCTCCGATCTTTGTTGGAGAGACTGTGGACAAAGGGGAGACATGGCCCACATTTGGTGGTTATGTCCAGAAATTCTGAAATATTGGTTTATTGTACAAACACTAATAAAAGAGGTAACAGACCTCACTGTACCCATTGATCCAATGACCTACCTACTGGCCAGACCTATGGAAGAAATTGATCGACCAGTAAGGAAATTAATCTCCTTCATTCTCACAG
Source organism: Ascaphus truei (assembly GCF_040206685.1). Lineage (NCBI taxonomy): Eukaryota > Metazoa > Chordata > Amphibia > Anura > Ascaphidae > Ascaphus > Ascaphus truei. The sequence goes on from NC_134486.1 coordinate 397,984,535, forward strand.
CGGCGAGATGTGCAATTGCGGCCTCCTGGAAGAAAGTATCTTCTCCCTGCAAGCAAATGTTAAAAAAAGAGGATTGACTCTGAATGTATATGGAAAAGTTAACTGCTTTCCTCAAACAATCTACAGAAGCCTTCTACAAAATCTGGGAGCCCTGGCTTATTAAATAGGTGAAATTTTAAGTTGGCCTCTGCCGGGAGATAGAGAGATCTGCCCCTCCCCTCCCCCTTCCCCCCAAAAAATTAAGCTAAATAGGTCACTGGTGGGCCTTGGTTCTTGGCAGCTGGGGAGAGAGGTCAACTCTCCCCCCCCCCTCCTTCCCCTCCCCCCCTTCTCCTATCCATCCTTCTCTCCCACTCTTCTCTTTTTCTAGCCTCTCTCTTTCAGGGCCATAAGATGGCCCAGGGGCCTCACCCAATTGGGTGACATTTTTTCCTATCTTATTCTTCAAAAACTATCTTTGTATTAGGCAATATGTAATCTACACTGTCTGTTAACCATACAAATGCCTAATAAAAAGGTTTGGAGAAAAAAAAAAAAGAATAAGATCATTGATACAGCAGAGAAAATTAGAACCATGACAGTGCACTGCTTGAAAAAGGACTGGACTGCTTAGAAGATAAAAACTATTTTGTCACATAGCAAACCTTAGATATGGAAACGTGCTTCGCGCCTCTCTTGGCACTTTACCTTCTAAGCAGTCCACAGGACATTTAAAGATGGTGTGTCAGAGCGGCTTGACTAGGCAGTGTAGCGGTCCCACGCGGGACATTTAAACATGCAGTTGTCGGAGCAGAAGACCTGGCTTGGCTTGTTGGGTCAGGAGTATTAAAACAAGACATCGTGGTGAAGTATCCCGCAGTGAGCTGCCCTGTTGCGGAATACTGGGGGGGAGGGGGTTTGGTCACGGACAAACGTACCATTCCGACACATGGGACCTAAAACCTGGCACTCTCCACTGGTCCTTCAAGAATACTGGGAGTAGAGCTCTACTTTGTATCTCTTACTGAGGATTTCTGTTTCTACAGAAGATGTTGTCTATTTGTGTTGACCACACATACAGACTTGTCCTCACTGAAGGTTTGTCCCCTATTCTTTCTGTATTATTTCATATTTAAATCCCCCACGTCTCGCAGCCAAAAGGAACCCCTTGAGGATGACCAAAGAAGTGATAGTTTTCTTTTATAAATGTGCCAACATGAAAGAGGGACCTGTGAGGTTTCGAAAACTCTGTGCACACGATTTACATGTAGAAGAATTGTTCTCATCTAATGCAGCACTTTACAAAATTACACTACAATACACATACAGTACAGACATTGGGGATAAGAGCAGCAAGGTAACAATAACATAAGGCAAAGGGAAGCCCTGCCCTGAAAAAAGCATAGAATCAGTGAAAATCTCTGGTCCAAAAGAACTTCCTTCAAAAAGGTGCCGCCCACCTAGGAGGATACATATCAAAGTGTCCCTGCTGCAGAACCGGGGCAAATAAAGTTCCAGATTTATCAAAAGAAACACTCCTATTGAAAGCAATTAAACTTTACAAATTTAATGGAATTAATGCTATTGTGTTCTTTAGCTTTGTCTCAGTTTTCCAGCAGGGAGACCTTCATACAGAACTTCTCTAGTGATTCTCAGGACAAATACATTCATTTTTGCATTCCTATATACTAATTATAATAATCAGTTAGTCCAAATGGAACGTGTAAAGCATTGCATTGTAGTAGAACTATCTTACATGAGATATTTGTACTTTTTACATGAATATATTATTCTGAACAATGCTGACACTTGACTAGTTTCAAACACATCATATACTGTAAGTCACTTTAATTTAGCCTACAGTATGTATTTCATAATAAGCCTTTGTGCCAGTTTCTCCACCGCGCTCTATCGATTGACACAGAGGGTGTAAATTGCTTGAGGTGACATGCAAGGTCTTTGATGTCACAATTAATTTCTATTTGTTTGATTTATTTCCTGCTTTAATCTCGGGAACATACACCGTGGAATTAATTTCCTTGTTTTATAGCCAGAGTCTTTTATGGATCCCCAAGTTCTTTACATAAATAGACAGTAATGCATTTTAAATCCGTAGAAATTAGGAAAGCGGGTCAAACATTTCAGATAAATAATATATGGTTTGTGTCAGTTATAGATTAAACAATAAAAATACACATTCTGCTTTTTTGTGATATTCTTGGTAATTTATTAACTAAGATAACATTATTTTATTTTAATCAATATTGTTAGTAATAATATTAATATTATCAGGGCTAATTTTGTGGTTGAACTCATGGTAACTGTTCTGGTCCCTTTCTTTGGGGAAGAACAAGGAACTCCATATAGTGATTATAAAACTCTTAGAAAAGGGTCTGGAATATTAACCAGAAGGGGATACTTTATTTTCTACCTTTATTTAAAGCAGAATAATTCACTGTATTGTAGTTGATACATTTTTCTTTTTTTTTTCTTTAGTGTTTCTGAGAAAAGGAAAACACCACTGAATATTAATATTATCATCACAATGTGTATAGCTGGTCTCTTCCTGCTCATACTGTATGTATAGTAAAGCTGGTCTCTTCCTGCTCATACTACTGTATGTATAGTAAAGCTGGTCTCTTCCTGCTCATACTACTGTATGTACTGTATAGTAAAGCTGGTCTCTTCCTGCTCATACTGTATGTATAGTAAAGCTGGTCTATTCCTGCTCATACTGTATGTATAGTAAAGCTGGTCTCTTCCTGCTCATACTACTGTATGTATAGTAAAGCTGGTCTCTTCCTGCTCATACTGTATGTATAGTAAAGCTGGTCTCTTCCTGCTCATACTGTATGTATAGTAAAGCTGGTCTCTTCCTGCTCATACTGTATGTATAGTAAAGCTGGTCTCTTCCTGCTCATACTGTATGTATAGTAAAGCTGGTCTCTTCCTGCTCATACTACTGTATGCATAGTAAAGATGTACAGATGAGACTGCCGGTTTTAGAATACTTGCCAAGGAAAATCTGTGACCATCTCTCAGTAACTCGTGAGATAGTCTACAGGAATCTGTAATGGCCCATCGGATTAACACAGCGGGGGTCCCTGCGTTTGAAGGGGACTCCCAGCCCGGTATGATTCACACAGCATGAGTTCTATTCAAATGCAGGGATACCCGCTGTGTTAATCCAATGGCCTTTAGTCTGGCTGCAGGAATATCGCAGCATGGGATGGGTTTAAGTGCAGAATTCTCAAGGCAAGGAGTCTACAACCGTCAGTTGCAGTGGTAATAAGACGCACTGTCCTCTGTACCAGGGACAGTGTCTGCTGCGATGGAACTACAGTATGCTTCTGAAAGTGACCCCGGCAGCGTTAATTCTTTGGTGCTGCAACCGTACTGGTCAGAGGCACCGATGACGGTAAGCTTTGCTACATCTGTAGCTTATAAATCAAAACAGAGGATAGGGACGTTGAAGCAGAAAATGGATAGAGGGAGCGATAGTTCCTTCCATAGGTAGACATTAAAGAAAGTTATGGGGGGTAGAAAAAGGGATACAAGCCCTCCACCGTGTAGTATACAGTAAATAAAAAAACCACTTGTGCATTTGCATGTCTCAGACAGGTCTGCAACCCTGCCTTTCCCTATTACCGCCTAGCAAACAGTGCTTCCACTGCAGCAGGGATTCTGGGTAATGACATGCAAATGAGTACAGTGTACAGTACAGTGAGTGCAGTCATCATTTTATAGTGGTTCATGTTAAAATGGATAAGAAGTAAAGGAGTGACACACTGTGCTAATTTGCATGTCTTTACCCAGAATCCCCGCCTGCAGTAGAAGCACTGTTTGCTAAGCGATAATGGGGAAAGACAGGGTCGCACACCTGTCTGCAAATGCCCTCTCCTTGATAAAGGCAATCTATTTGCCAAAACGTTGGACCTTTGGTGGCACAATAAACTGCACCTTTAGAAAGACCGTGTGCCTGCTTCCATTCCTTTGCTCGAGTACTTCTGGGATGTCTGGACCTCCCTGGATACAGTGCACTGGCAGATAAGTACCCCCCTCCAGCACCTACAAGCGATGTGGATGTGCTTCTATATATGAGACATGCAAATGTACCACAAGTGGTACTCAGACAAAACGATTCAATACTTTTTCGTCTATGTAAAATGTAACAATAATTACATGTCCTACCATGTCACCGAAACACTATATTCTAGTAGGAGGGGATGGACGGACCTGTTCCAATTCACTTTGCAAAGGTTTACATATATTTTATAGAAATGTACAAAATGTTTGTAAGATTTAGGAATTTTCACCAAAAGTAGTCAAATATTTATAAAAAATGTTATGAAGTTGAGATATTTGCAGCTAGCGATTTCTGCAAGAATATCTTGGCAAATTTACAGCCAGCCACAAATGTCAAATTTGCAAATATCAACCAAGGCTTCGCCTATCTCAAATAACAGGGATCCCAACATATACAGAACTATAACAGGGACTTATCCCTGTTTAAATAAAGCAGCCTCAGAGCTCTGAGAATCCAGCAGAGATAATTAATTGCAGCCACTCAATTAACTAGTCTCCACCTGGACTAATGAGGGCTCTGTAAAAAGCCTCATGTGAGACACAGGAGAGAGATTCCTTAACGCACATTTGGGCTGACAGGAGTAGAGCAGAGAAGCCTGCACACAGACACTGTCTTGATCACAAAGGCTGTGCTGAGATCAAGACATCCAGACACCAATAGACACATATTTCCTGGACACAGAGGACCCAGGAACCTGCCAGAGACTGACATGAGGGCCACCTGCTTAAGGTACTTCCTGAGACGTTGGGGTGATAGGCTTGTAATGGGAATATCCCTCCAGTCCTGCAGATAGGGTCTGGGGAAATAAGTTAGCCCTTACAAAGGGATAGGTGTTTGTTATTTTGTTGTTTTTGTATGTTTTGCCTGGATAAAGGAACAGGCTCAATAAAGCCAAGATATAATTTCACCCTAAACCAGTCTCCATTTGCATACCTCTGCACACATCTCTTACAAGTACAATAGGATTACTTAGTAAAAGTATTTCCCCTGTCATCTCTGCATTTTAATCATTATTTGTACACATTTGTGGTCTTTTGTATAAGTGGCAAACATTTGTTTGAATTTTAAATTGATCATAATAGGGTGACATGTCATAATGTCCTGTGGCAAAACTGAGCGGAAAGAAAACACCTTTTAAAAGCAACTGGAATATTCTTTGATACATATGGTGCATTTTTTTGTCTCAGCTTTGCCCACATCTTGCACCTGGGAGATTTTGATTCGGAACCCTTGAATGTCTTATAATTATTGTATTATGGTACATTTTACCTGTTGGGTCAGTGGGCAATATGGTTAATGTCTATGTTGAGCCATAAAAAGCATTGAGAAAGATATACTTTTCCTATCTGAGTACTTTGCCACAAAGCCACTTCCCTAGTGTATGCTGGAGACGCTTCTGCATTAAGTCCCATTAATTTCAATGGAGATACATTTTGCCCCAGCACATTAAAGGGGACAGGATACATAGTATTAAAAGGAACATAAGAGATGTATCAAATGTATGAGACTTTATAAAATGAGACTCTACAGATTTGCACAGAGAAATAAATGACCATGGAACTTTTCCTTATAATAATATTCATCCTTTTATAGCCTGAAAAGAAATTGCAGCAGTAAAATTGACAGCAAATTGTTAATAAATTGACCTGGCTTAACACCACACCAAAGACACATCGTGAATTGAAGATAGAAAATGAAGTGTTACAGTTTGTTACTAAGTACTGCCATAAATATAGCGGGAGGTCACTGTCCAAGGTTAACCCTGTAAATCCTATAATAACAACCTTAGCTGTTACTGCTGTCCACACAAGACAATTATGCAGCTACAGTACATTCTCAAGGGAATTCCGAAGCTGTCATCTATTAGCAAATGATCTTACATTGCCCTGAAAGGATTTTTTTCTTCCCTTCTGGAGGGTGACGAGTAATTAGACGCTGGCTAATTTTGTTCTGCCGATATGTTATCATTATACTCCCTTAAACTGCTTTTTACATGCAGATTAGAAAGAGGAAGACTAGCCTAATGTTATATTCATTGTAATTTAACTTTTTCATTAAAAAATATAATTTTCTTATTCAGCCAAAACATTCTCTTTCGTTACTTAATTTAATTTACATTAAACGGGTAGATACGGTACAAGTTTAGGACATGCATACATAAATATACATAAATATACATACAGTACATGCACAATACAAAATGTAGTACATACATCAAATGAGGCATTGCTATTATAGGTTTCATATCCTAAGACCCCTAATCACACTTCAAACACTAGATTTTCTTATTTTTAGAAATTACCTTTACCGATTCCTTTTAAGCCTAGTCATATGTCACATACGTAAGCTGAAGTCTTACAGTATGTCTCTGCTTCAGGGAAGTATTGATCTACAATCATTTTTGCCGGTCAGCCATTTTGAACTTTCACTGACATTACATATAACTCAGAAAACAATCATTGCAACCTTGTAATAAGTCATTCAACTATTATTTTTCTACTCTCCCTCGATTAAAGCACCACACATTGTATATTCCATGGATTTATGTTGTCATTCTATTTAAAATGAAATAATTTCAAGCTGGAGTGAGGAAATCCCTGGTGGTGGGCTGTAAAAGTCCAGACTGGCCAGTTTCCATGAAATTACCAGAAGACTCCCAAAATCTTGAATTGATTCGGAGAACCAAATCTCTCAAAAGCAGTCGTTGTGCGTATGGCTGCAGGGAGGTTGGGTCTGCTTTGTGTATACAGATGCAGCCACCAGTATCCGACCACTTGCCTGGGAAAATACTGTGGCTATCTCACGGTAAATGATACAACATTTCTGTGAGATTCTGCAGCCAGGCTAATGACCCATCAGATTAACACAGCAGGGGTCTCTGCAATTCCATTCAGTTTAAATGGGAGCTTCAGGGACCTCCACTGTGTTAATCCGATGGGCCATTAGTCTGGCTGCAGAAATCTCCCAGAAATGTTGCAGATTACTGGGAGATTGCCCCAGATTTTCCAAGGCAAGTGGTCGGATACTGATGGCTGCATCTGTATGTACAGATGCAGCCGGACTTACTGTTTTTGGTACCATGACAAGGTGCGAGATTACAGCCGCGTGAACAATTTGTTAAACGCGGTAGGCCCGCTGTCCAGTCAGTAGAATTATTTGTGAGGTTTATATATAACCATGCCTGTATTCGACATGACAAAACTTCACACGTGTTTCTATACAAGCTACAATGTAACAATGTAACTAAAAATGTCTTCTTTGAAACATAGCATGGCATTGTGCAGTGTGACCTTGTACATACTGTACTTATTTCAAAAGATTTTGCTTGTACAGAGAGCAAGAAAGTTGTCAGACATCCAGTATTGCATTATGGTAGAGTATGGCCAGCAAGGATTGGGGCAAAGTCCACATTATAATTATGTGGCTCTGATATACTTTGTATTTCAGGAAAACTCTGAGAAGAGGGTCACCCTCTCTGACATCTACTGGTATATCATAACCAAATTCCCCTACTACGAGAAACCAAATTAGGGATGACAGATTAGCATTTGCCACAATCTAAGCCTCAATCAATGCTTTATTGATTTTTTTATTGTGTCATGGAGATTTCGGGAAGCTACTGGACCGTAGATCCATGTTTCTGAGATATGTTCCATTTGGGCAACTTCAGAAGGAGGCAGCTGATGAATCGATCCTTCCAATCCCCTCCTGTCTATATACTCCCATCCGAATAAATGCAGCACAGCCCAGTGATGAAGAATCACCACAACTATCACATACCAACACACAAGTGCAGCCCGGTGGATGTGAAGAGTATGATCGATGTCACCAGCTATCTGCTCTCGCCCGAGTACTTGAAGCACAGGCCAGTGAGGAACCACAACTATGTACAGCTTGCCACCACCAAACTATCTGCCCATGGATAATTAAGGTAAATTCAATGAACCGCATATGCATTCCATACAGTTCACATGACGGTAGTATGAGCATGTGCACAAATTCAATGAACCACACATGTGTTCATTACAGCTCACAGAACTGTATCGCACATGCGCACACATTTAGTGAATCGCATATGCTTTCCACACAGTGTACATAGAATACGCATGCACACAGACACAAGCACAGTGTAATTCATGCATCTAAATAACAATCTCACAATAATTTAACAGGTGAAACTGTACAAGAGACAGCCAGAAGATGATGTGGTTTGAAGAAGGTTGTATTATTGTAAGAAGATTGCATTATTATAAGAAGCTGGTACTATTTCACAAAGTCTTTGCAATTTATCTCTAACCTCTAATTTACTCTAATAAAAATTTCATACTTCAAAAATAGTTTTAGTCATTGTAAGTTTTTTTATGGGTGTAGCGCAGTTCCCCCCCCCCCCCCTCTCCCGGGAGATCTTGCCTAAGCTACAGGTGTTGTGGTGCTTGTTACCTGAGAGTCCAGGAGAGATGAGCGTCTGCGATGATAAGGGGAAATAGGACAAGCTTTTGGTGATCCTTCAGGTACTTTTCGTGGTGTCAGCACCTTCAGTCATAGCAGGCTCCGGTTTCCTGGAGACAGTCCCCACCATGACAGACTTCTCTAATATCCCTACCCAATAGACTGTTACTTAGGCAGGGGTATATACAGTAAAAAGGATTCTTTATTGAAGCAGCATTGCAGTTGGTATTACAACGTATACATCATATTTTACAATGGTTCCCAGACCTCTGGATGGTGCTGGCCTTCTTGCAATATTGAGGCCTTGTGCTCTGCACAGATTTTGGGCTGCACTCCGCTCCAGGAGGAGCTGAAGGCATGTCTCAACCCAAGGATGGCCTGAGCTGGACTGAATACAATTTGGAACACTTTCTCCCTAAGGCACAGAGAGGAAGGGCACAGATTCTGCACCATGATTAGCTGAACACAGACTCAGTTCACCTCCACCCTGTTACTCAAGAGTCACTTATAGCAAGGCCCTTAGTATAGGGAACTAAAGCAGAACAGGGAAGTGTCTCTCACAACTGGCCCTTAGGAAAGGAGCTAAAGAATAACATGATATCACACGAGTGCTACACTACCTACAGCCCCAGGACTGATATACCAGTCCCTTCTCGGGTTATTGCCCTGGTCATAGTATGATTTATTGCACTGGGCTTTGGGCAGGATGCTGAAGTGAGGGAGTATAATGCCAGTGTAACCCTCAGACCCCTCCCCCCCCCCCCGGTCGCAGGTCAGACCCCTAGGGTGTACTATGGTCTGGCTACATGTATCTTGGTGGTGCATACCTGTGAGGAACAGGAGGGCCTGAGTCTCCCGCGATGGTATGGGGGACAACAGGGACAGGTTTATGGGGTTCTTGCCTTCATCTCTCAGTGGTACAGTGCCTCCATCTCTGGCAAGCCCTAGCAGGGTAGGGTGAAATCCTTCCAGAGAACCCCTCGATGGGGCGAGAGATTTCAGTCTCACACAGTCTCTTATAAAACAAGTAGCAGCAGTTCTTTATTATCTGCAGCAGCACACAGCACACAGCAGTATCAGGTACAGCAGGTCTTCTCTCTCCAGACTGTACCCCATTCAGGATGGGCTGTCTGGGGCTCTTTGTTCCCCTGCCACCACCCCAAGTCACAGGCACTCAGGGTGGGGCTAGCTCTTCCCTCACCCCCTAAGCAGGGTGAGGGGCAGCTCTATCAGCTCTATCAGCTCTATCAGCTCTATCAGCTCTACTCAGGGCCTGCCTGAGCTCCTCCAAATGTAATACATAACTCTCCAATTCTGCGCTTTGAACTGACACCCTCCTTCTGCTGGAACCCACTAAATTGACTGTGTCCTGCCCTTTATGACTTTGGCAGGCCCCTCCCCTATGTCTCTTGCCTTAGACACAGAGTCAGGTGGCCTACCTCCACCACTCAGGGCAGGGCTTGAAGTGGGGGAAACCCATGATAACTACTGGCAGCCTGCCCTTAGCATGACTTACACCAGTAGGAGGAAAGACATATAGCCCAATTTCTTACCATGGCTACACCAGTCAGAAAGAAGCACCACCACATGTTGCCCAAGTATCATAGGATTGGGTAGAGAGAGAGAAAGGGGACCTCCAGCTGGGACCCTGGGAAGAGAGGAATAGAGAAAGCTACTAAGAGCAAGTTTATAAATGACGTTTGTTAACTGCAACCAGTTTCAACTTCCAAAAGTAATGCGCCTCCTCAGCACTGCAAGCATATTTATAACCATGAAGAGTGCAAATAAAGAATGTATGTTTCAAAACTACCAAACTCCTGGCGCCAATCTGTACCATCGGCATGTATGTCCAGCACACACATTGTTGTAAACTCCCTTACAGCCGGGCAGTGGGGGTTTAATTTATATCCCCCTTTATTTCTGTATCCCTTTCCCCCCACCTAAAAGTTCAATAAAAAAATCAGTATTAAAAAAAAATGGACCCTAAATAATCTTTGCAATTCCGGAGATCAAAACGCGCAAAGAAAATAAAAATAGAAGTCAAATGAGTTTGTGAAAGATAAATTTAGAGGAATGTCACAATTAATTAAAGGTATGAAAATGTAATATCAGTGAATTCATGTATCATCAACTAAGCATACTAAATATAAACCTGCAACTCTAATAGCAGTAACAGCATTTGTAAAATGATGATCAGAAGGGTTCCACCATTACCACCTTAACAAATATATCTGCAATAATTCAAACTAAAGCTACATTAATAAGAGATAAAGCCATGATAATCATTTCTCTTATGATGGTTATTGGATGTCACAATTGTTCTGTGCTGCTTTGGACTCACACATTACTGGGGACAGAATGCTGCAGAGATTTGGTCGACTTCTATGCAGTTGGGGGTTAACGTTTTTATTGCAGCTGAAAATTCGCATGGGCAGCAATATTTAACAAGCCCCTACTAAAGTATATTTCACACAGGTCTCCCACTCACTCACTTCAACATCCCCTGGCATAAAAAATAACTACCGGACATTTAGTGCCTTGAGGGGCCCCACTTGTAGTTGCCATATAAATAAAGGCATAATTATGTCCTAATTCAACTTTAATTCAAGATCAATAGTAAAAGAGGTGACCACAGCCTGGTCTCAGAAAAATACTTCATGTATTATTAGTGCTTATTAACACCCATTAACCTGAATTTACATTAGCGGCTGTTATTTATGTTTTTCAATTTCTGATCGTGCTGAATATGGGAGAAAGAGCTTAACTTAATGTCTCCTTCACAACATGATCACCATGCATCTTTTTACCCATCTAAATTTCATAATCAGCTACAGCCCACCTTTTCCCCTTGAGCGTCCTTAAGTTAATACCTGCGTAGGTTACATTAGGTTTATGTCACTGTACAAAAAAATAAACCACACAAGAATCTGTTTAATTACTGTGTGAAGCTGCCTTCCCTTTTCTTGGTAAGATTTAAGCTCCACTCAAATAAAGCGTAAATCTTACTGATAGAGATGTATGCAAATTGAGAACTATGCAAATGTAGCCATATTTTGCCAAGCATTAAAAGTAAATGGGCATTGCAATATAATTTAAATATTCATGATTTCTCTTAGAATATAGCTTCTGGCAGATACTTTCACCCTTGTTTAGTCAGCTGGGGTAGCACTAAGCTGTCGTTATCGCACGGAAAGCCCTATTGAAGTTAATGGGGATTTCTGTGCTATAGCGCCACATTGGTGCTATCACAATTTACTAAACAAGGACCTATACATACGGCATGCACATACTGTACCATGTGGTTATGCAGTTGGTGGGAAGGAGTGAAGAGAGACATATACACAGTAGAAGGTAATCTGATCACTCAGGGAAGCATTCAAAATATAAATATGTCAGGCTCTGCTGGCGAAACAGGAGGTTGTGAAGGTGGTATGGGGTTGATCGGTGGGGCTGTGGTGTTAGCAGGAAAAGACTTCTGAGTATAGTTTGACAATAGAAAAATGAAGCTCAAACGGACTGATAAACGTTGAGAAAATATTTCACAGCCCTTCGATTGGACACAGCTCCAAGAGTTCAGACTTTCCTAGAGTCTGTAGAAGAATATTCAAAGCAGAATTTGGGCGTGAATAGTCTCAGGGTCACTATTGTCTGTATGTATGTATAGCTTTGTTGATATAGCGCCATTAATGTACATAGCGCTTCACAGCAATAATACATGTGACAATCATATAAATAACGAAAAATACAAATAACACTGTAACAGGGGACTTATCCCTGTTCAGTAATGTGCCTTTAATCTAGCAGTGTGGTAGTTAATTACTAAACACCACCTGCCTGATTAGATTGTTTACAAAAAGCCTGCCTTTGAGACAGGAAGTGACTCCTTAGCTCACTTTTGAGCTGACCTTTGGAGGCATCACATGTCTTGAGCTCTGTCAGAAAACACAGCAGAGCTGATTTCAAGACACAGGGAAAACTACTAAACCTGAAGCTGACAAACCCTGAGTGAAGGGAGCTGAACCAGGAACTGAGAAGATTTTCCCTCCAAGAACCAAATAAGACTTCTAAACCTGGACGCGGATATTTTCTGTGCACACACGGGTGCGGTTCCAGGAGAGCAGAGAAGCTTACTCTACAGTTGATAAACAGATAAGACTTTCATTATTAAGAGACTGCTTATATCTGCTTATTTTCATGCTATATGTTTTGGGGCTGAGAGAAATGCTTGACTAGGGAGATGTGAATTAATTGCATAGTGTTTTCACTAGAAATACTCCTAAGTGAATGGAAGCTTTGTTCCCCCCCTTGTTTGGATGTTTTCCTGATAAAAAGGAAAAGGCACAATAAAGCCTTATTATAATTTCACCTTATAAAAGTCTCCCAATTGTGTACCTCTGTGAACGTCCGTCTACATATTTTGTCAAAAGTGGGATAAGAGGTGTCCTTGTAGTTAAAAAGGACCGGAGATTTCTATGTGAAATTTTTTTTATGCTTTTTGCCTACAAACAGTCTGAGAAAAAAAAAAAAAACCTCATGCAGCAGAGATCAGAGTTAAAGGGACACACCACTGAAACTTACACTGCATTGAAACTTACAAAACCACAGATGGACTCTTTGCCCCAATCCCAAAAGGAGAGAAACTGCTGAAGCAGCTAAATCTTTATTTGCCTATCACAAAGCGTAATATGGTCATTGAAATAGGGGTTTTGCCTTCCAGCCATAGTCAGGGTTCAAGAAGTGAGTCAGTCCTTAAAAGGGATAGGTGTTTGTTGTTTTCAAAAGTTTCGCTGAAGCAGAGAAGACAGATGGTGACCCACGAGTGGTACTGATTTTGCAAATAAAGGTTGCCACACCGCATAGGGCTACCAGCTGTGAATGAAGGATAGGCAGAAAAGTGTGAAAATTGATACAAGACTGTGCTGAAGCAGGGGAATTTTTAGCAAACAAATGCTGAGTGTAAAATTGCCCTATAAATGAAAAGGTTTTTCAAAGCCAATTGCTGAGTGTTGAGTCCACTGCAAATAATGTTTTTTTTTCTGCAAGTAAAAAAGTATGCCTATTATCTTGGGAGCAAAACAGACACCCAAAGTGTGAAGTGTGAATGCCATAATACCCAAAGATGAGACTGAAAATGACTGAACTCGGGCAGAAAACCAAATTCTGTTGCTGAAGCAGAGGGATTTCACCTAGCAAGTAAATGGTGTATAGCAAATAGATTTATTTTTACCTAGCAACTGCACATCTTGTATAACTGATAAAAGAAAATGCATGCACAGTACTGCTGATATTGAAAAAAAAATTACCCAAGAAAGAAAAGTCTACAGAGATGCCCGTGAGAGCTACGACCTCTACAAGCAAAATATGCCCATCTGTAGGACTACCACAATTGGGGGTTCTAGAAAATACAGTGGCAACAGCTGCAATAGCGCCTCCTGAGGTCAGGAAGAAAATTACACCAGATAGCCTAAAAATGGAGGACAAGATGCAGCGTTCCTGTAATGAACCCTACCCCACGGAAGAGTGGCCCTTCCAGTCCAATAAAGAGGAAGACATCTCTTACTGGGAACCCGAACCGAGTCACACCCACAAAACACCCCAAGAATGGTGGGGGTGCCTGAACTCGGCACGAACAGAAAAGACTGCTCCCTTTGACGAATATGATCAGCAGGAGACAGAGCGGGATCAGTGGATCTGTTATGGATTACAGGTATTTTCTGGCATATAACGCATAATGAATACAGGTCACAGGTACATATATACATAGTATCATTATAAGGCCTTGTATAGCTTAGAGTATACTGTTAAAATCCTGGTTTTTCTTGTCTTAGAAATAATAGCTTGTTTTGCTCAGAAGTGGCAGGATATTGGGACAGGTTACATAGACCTAAAAGGGGAACTAACACCGGTAAACAGGCCGTGGTCTGAACGGTAACTTATGAAATATCATATGTCACTAACTGTAATTCCTAAATCATAAACATCATACGTCACTAACTGTAATTCCTAAATCGTAAACATCATACGTCACAAACCACAGAGCATGGACACATGACACGTGACACACGTACGCAGCAAATAATGCACCCTATAATAGGTTTGCCCGACTCCATGTTAAGACCAGAGAACCGAACTTAGGTGTGAAGTCACACAGATGAGACTTGAGCTGGGACTGGCTGACCTATCGTAATATCTTTTGGTTTGTGAGTATTGACAATGCATATATAGTTATAATCTCTGCATAGTTAGGAATGGATTGGTAACATACTGTAACTGCTAGCCATCAGCTTATAAGAAGCTTGTTGTGATATTTCTGATATTTCTGAATATTGTTGTGATACAATAAATGATAAACCTTTTCTTATACAAACTCTGAGTGACCTTTCTTTATAATAATCTCACAATACCCTCCATAATATCATAATATGTGAGAGTGTGGCCGAGACTTTTCAAGTGCAACATTGTGGTTTGTGCTCTCTGCTTAGTGCAGGACATAACTTACCATAAGGCGACACTTGATAAAGGAAGGTAGGCTTTGAGCCCAGATTATGGCGCCCCAACGTGGTTAATTACTCATGAGTTGTATAATAAATTTTACGTTACCCATTTAATCTTGAAAGTACACGTGTATGCTATTTCCTCTTTATAATAGAGAAGGTACAATTTTCATTATATATATATACAGTGTTCGACAAATCACCTAAATATCTACTCGCCCAACCAAAAAATCTACTCGCCACCTAGTCCCGCCCCCAACTCCGCCCCTAGTCCCACCCCCAACTCCGCCCCTAGTCCCGCCCCCAACCCCGCTTTAAAATAAAATATATAAATAAAATACATTTAATAAATTCCTAGTCAGAACAACATTCGTTTTTGACATAAATGTATTTATTGTATTACATTATACTACATTTAGTCCTTGTTACGTGTGTGTGTGTGTGTGTGTGTGTGTGTGTGTGTGTGTGTGTGTGTGTGTGTGTGTGTGTGTGTGTGTGTGTGTGTGTGTGTGTGTGTGTGTGTGTGTGTGTGTGTGTGTGTGTGTGTGTGTGTCAATGTCGGATCTAGAAATAAAAGCCAGGTGTGAATGACTAGTTTCCTGAACCCCTTAACCAGTGTCTGGACGTCGGCGCTTCACAGAGAGAGACAGAGAGAGACAGAGAGAGACAGAGAGAGACAGAGAGACAGACACACACCCACACACACACAGAGAGCGGCACACCCACACAGAGAGAAAGAGACACACAGAGAAAGAGAGAGAATGAGAGACACACACACTGAGAGAATGAGAGAGAATGAGAGACAAAGAGAGAGTGCGACAGAGAGAGGGAGAGTGCGACAGAGAGAGGGAGAGGGTGACAGAGAGAGGGAGAGGGTGACAGAGAGAGGGTGAGGGTGACAGAGAAAGGGAGAGGGCGACACAGGGAGAGGGTGGGTGACACAGGGAGAGGGTGGGTGACACAGGGAGAGGGAGGGTGACCCAGGGAGAGGGAGGGTGACACAGGGAGAGGGAGGGTGACACAGGGAGAGGGAGGGTGACACAGGGAGAGGGAGGGTGACACAGGGAGAGGGAGGGTGACACAGGGAGAGGGAGGGTGACAGGGAGAGGGAGGGTGACACAGGGACAGGGAGAGGGTGACACAGGGACAGGGAGAGGGTGACACAGGGACAGGGAGAGGGTGACACAGGGACAGGGAGAGGGTGACACAGGGACAGGGAGAGGGTGGGACAGGGAGAGGGTGACACAGGGAGAGGGTGACACAGGGAGAGGGAGAGGGTGACACAGGGAGAGGGAGAGGGTGACACAGGGAGAGGATGACAGGGAGAGGGTGACACAGGGAGAGGGTGACACAGGGAGAGGGTGACACAGGGAGGGAGGGAGAGGTTGACACAGGGAGAGGGAGGGTGACACAGGGAGAGGGAGGGTGACACGGAGAGGGTGACACAGGGAGAGGGTGGGTGACACAGGGAGAGGGTGGGTGACACAGGGAGAGGGTGGGTGACACAGGGAGAGGGAGGGTGACACAGGGAGAGGGAGGGTGACACAGGGAGAGGGAGGGTGACACAGGGAGAGGGAGGGTGACACAGGGAGAGGGAGGGTGACACAGGGAGAGGGAGGGTGACACAGGGAGAGGGAGTGTGACAGGGAGAGGGAGGGTGACAGGGAGAGGGAGGGTGACACGGAGAGGGAGAGGGTGACACAAAGACAGGGAGAGGGAGACACAGAGACAGGGAGAGGGTGACACAGGGAGAGGGTGACACAGGGAGAGGGTGACAAAGGGAGAGGGAGAGAGAGGGTGACACAGGGATAGGGAGAGGGTGACACAGGGAGAGGGTGACACAGGGAGAGGGAGGGTGACACAGGGAGAGGGTGACACAGGGAGAGGGTGACACAGGGAGGGAGGGAGAGGGTGACACAGGGAGAGGGTGACACAGGGAGAGGTAGGGTGACACGGAGAGGGAGGGTGACACAGAGAGGGTGACACGGAGAGGGTGACACAGGAAGAGAGTGACACAGGGAGAGGGTGACACAGGGAGAGGGTGACACAGGGAGAGGGAGAGAGAGGGTGATACAGGGAGAGGGAGACACAGGGAGAGGGAGACACAGGGAGAGGGTGACACAGGGAGAGGGTGACACAGGGAGAGGGTGACACAGGGAGAGGGTGACCCAGGGAGAGGGTGACACAGGGAGAGGGAGAGAGGGTCACACACTCACAGACACAGACACCCACTCAGACAAACAAACACACACACACACACACACACACACACACACAGTCTGTCACTCACACACACACAGTCTGTCACACACACACACACACACACACACACACACACACACACACACACACACACACACACACACACACACACACACACACAGTCTGTCACTCACACACACACAGTCTGTCACTCACACACACACACAGTCTGTCACACACACACACAGTCTGTCACACACACACACACACACACACACAGTCTGTCACACACACACACACACACACACACACACACACACACACACACACACACACACACACACACACACACACAGTCTGTCACTCACACACACACACACAGTCTGTCACACACGCACACAGTCTGTCACTCACACACACACAGTCTGTCACACATACACACACAGTCTGTCACTCACACACACACAGTCTGTCACTCACACACACACACACAGTCTGTCACACACACACACACACACACACACACACACACACACACACAGTCTGTCACTCACACACACACAGTCTGTCACTCACACACACACACAGTCTGTCACACACACACACACACACACACACACACACACACACACACACACACACACACACACACACACACACACACACACACACACACACACACAGTCTGTCACACACACACACACACACACACACACACACACACACACACACACACACACACACACACACACAGTCTGTCACTCACACACACACACACACACACACACACACACAGTCTGTCACACACACACACACAGTCTGTCACACACACACACACACACACACACAGTCTGTCACACACACACACACACACACACACACACACACACACACACACACACACACACAGTCTGTCACACACACACACACACACACACACACACACAGTCTGTCACACACACACAGTCTGTCACTCACACACACACAGTCTGTCACTCACACACACAAACACTCACCCGCAAGGCAGGGGGTCGCACATGGCAGCGGGGGCCTCCGCACGGCAGGAGGGCCTCTGCAAGGGGCCTCGCCCCCTCCAGAGGGGGACGCCGACACCGCAGTATCCTGCTTAGACCGAGCAGGGAGAGGCTCCGGTGAGGGGATTTCCCCTGCTTAGAGCAGGCAGAGGCCCCGGTGAGGGGATTTCCCCTGCTTAGAGCAGGCAGAGGCCCCGGTGAGGGGATTTCCCCTGCTTAGAGCAGGCAGAGGCCCCGGTGAGGGGATTTCCCCTGCTTAGAGCAGGGAGAGGCACGCGTGGGGTGAGGGGGGGGGGGGTCACGGAGGCCGGGAGAGATTGGGATGAGGGGGGGGGGGACGGATGGCCCGATTGACAGATGGCCCTGCAGGGGCCTGAGGGCAGACAGGCGTGGAAGGGGCTGGCTAGTGGAAGGGGGAGGAGTGGAAGAGCTGAGGAGGGAAAGTTGCTGAGAGGCGGGGAGGAGCGAAGGCAGTGATCAGAGAGACGGCTTTTTTTTTTTTCTCCAGCGCGAGCGCGGGAAAAACAGCAGCGCGAGCGCGGGAAATTTAAAAAATACACGTGTGCTGCTTGTGCCAATATTTACTCGCCCGGGGGTTAAATCCACCCGCCCCGGGCGAGTAAATGTATATAATTGTCGAACACTGTATATATATATATATATATATATAGTATATCATGGCTGTTACGGATTTTGCACGAGCTGCAGATCTGAATGTTTTAATGAGGAGTCAGTATCATAGAGATCTGATTAACGGTGAAACTCTGGCTTTTGAAATTCAATTTGGCCCGTGGGGACCTGGGGCAAGATACTGCTATCTAACAATAGACACCACAGCTGATCCAAACACATATCAGTACATACAACAGGCATATGATCCGTTGACACACACGATCATTAATTTGACACATAATGCAGCGACTGTCATTTTGGGACAACAGCCTGTGATTGCTACAGGCGTGGACAGACATGGTCCTATTAATTCTGGTGCGAAATATGGGGAGAATCGCACACACTTATTTACACCAGTTACATTACCTGAGTTAACACAAGCAGCACGCGACGTTCTGACAGAGCGCGGAAATGCAACTGCAGAAATCACGCTGTTAAAAGAAATTATTAATGTGCTCTTATCAACAAGAGGAGCTGCTCAAGCGTTAATTGACATACCACCTCGGGTACAAGTTTGTATTCCTATGGCGAACATTAAGGCTACAATTGGGAGGTTGCCAACTAATCCAAAAGACATTGCATTGTGGCTTAATGAGAGAACGCACTCACTAGATGGGGTGTATCCTACACCGACTGCAAATCAGAAACTTGCTTTAGTGAATTCCTTGCTACCAGCGGGTTTGTCAATCACATTGGCTGAAGCACGAGACTGGGATTCAGTCATCAGCAATGTGTATGAGAAAACCCATGGAAAAGTTACTATTTCATCATTGGCAGATACGCTAGGACAGGTTAATAAGACTAGTGGGATTGTAGCAGTTTATATTTTGGGGTTACGCTTTACCCAAGGCAACCATGAGATTGTGTGGGGTTGTCTGAAGGCTTTGATTAAGGGACAAGGTTTGCTGTTAGACCTTGAAAGACAAATACAAGGTGTACCAGTGGAACAAAAACCAATTATGGTTCCTGAAATTTTGAAAAATACGTACACTCTCGTTGGCAGATCCTTGACCGGTGATCCTATAGGGTTAACTAAGCCACAAACCAGTGACAGGAAGCCTGAGCGATCAAACGCAGACAAGGGGAGAAATTTGAATGCACAGATGCAACAGCTGCAATCTACAAGCCTGAAATATGATTTACCCCTTCATGACCATTGGAAGCAGCAAAGCTACCGTGAACAACGTTGTCATGCTGAATTTGGACACTGCTATTTCATTGACTTTCAAGGAACACGTAAATGGCCAACGAAGGAGCTGAAAGCTGATCATTGCCCTCGGCCTGGTGTGACCATGGACAATATAAGGTATAAGCAATACCCTATTTTCTATCTGAATACAGGTCAAATCACTCAGAACGGATTCGTTCCCAACGGACAGACTGATCCAAGAGTGGCATTCTGGGAAGGTGCTGAAGAAGAAGAAACAGAATACCTGGAGGGATAAGACCTTATACTTCTGCTGTTTTTTGCTCTGGCAGTATTTACTCAGAATGGTGGAACTCATCAATAACCGCTGAGGACCTGTTATACAAACTTCAAGATGTGATGGAAGATGCTAAAACTGGACAGCTACAGACAGCAGCACTCCCGAAAGAATGGAATACACAAGGTGATGGTATGTTGTTTCGTGAACCTACAGCATGGGACACTTGCACTCAACCACGCTTTGCTACATTTACCAATACTACATACTACAGCCATTCATGTAAAGGTTTCAAGAATGTGTGTGGTATCACATTGGAGAAATTGATCAATGAAGGAATCTGTGATAAGGACACTACAGTATTCAAATACGGTTGTAAACCGTGTTCTTTTTATTACAATCTCACGGAAGGCTATTTTAACTGGCAACCGAAAATGATTGATCAAGGATTTTTACATTTTTCTGGGTTACGAGGTTTTTGGTGTGTGGAGCGAATAGTGATTATGAAACCTAATTACAAAGTCTACTCCCTGTTCCAGAAATGTCTCAATGATAGTTTGCATATGAATGTAGACACGGTAATCAGGGCGATGAGCGATTTGATGAATGTTCAAATAGCTCCAAATGATAAACCCTGTGATTATGATACATGCACCACACATAATATTGTTAACATGCCCTACTCAGAGGCAATGTGGGGTACGAATGCAACGATTAATGCCATAGTGTATTATGAAAATGATACAGAGTTCATGAATGAATGTAAAGTTTCAAGTAAAACATCTACAAGAAAATTGCTTACTAACGATGATGTTCTTATAACCACAGGACACCTGCTGAGTGATTCTGTTTCTGTTATAAGTCAAATCTCTGACTCAAATGATGAACAATTAAGGAGAGGTATTTTGGTGTTAAGAGATCACATGATAAAATTTGCTTCCTACACAATTTCAGACATAACAGTGTTATCTGAAGAAATTAAAGCTTTGGTTATTCTTAATCACATTACTTCTATCAGGTTAACATTGCAAAGTAAAAAGGTTGACATATCACTTTTAAATCTCACTTTGATCACACAGACTCTTAATTTAAATCCGAAAGAATCTGAGATCCTGGCATATGTTTCACAAACCACAGTTTATGACATACGAGAAAGAAACCACAGACGGGTTCATAACCCTGATGACTCTTTATGGGAAGTATTTTTGTACTATGAATTATTTATTCCAGGAGAGGTTTATACAACAAACAGGGAACTGCTTAATTTTGGACACATAACACACACAGGTTCTTATTTCGCAAGGGTGCAAGTTGCTCAACCATTTCAGTACATGTCTGTGAAATGTGATCGTGAATTTTTCATCAGCACTACAAGATGTGTTGATAGAGGTTATTTAATTTGTGATGACATTATACAGCACATGCCTTGCAATGATCAAATGCAAGGTAGCAACTGCCCGATAACTGCAACACCTATTCAAACTCCTTTTACATTAATTCACATCATAGATAATGGGAGTTACATAGTATTATCTACAGAAGAGGATTGCGATTTTCCTCCTTTTCAGGCATCACTTGTCACGGTTAATGGGAGTATACAGTGTTATGGTACTACATTTATTCCACCTCTGTTACATCAGATACTCACATCTGGAGTACATTTCCAGGTACCAGCTATCACACTGATCCTTCCTCACATGACAGCCTATTTGGCACATTTAAAGAAAATGAAGGTTACTATAGGGTTCACACATGATATAGTAAATACCCTTTAACAGAGAGTTCACAGTGAATTACTACGTGTTGATTTACACCCGGGGGATTTTCCCCAGTGGTTAACTACACTAGGTGAATCATTGAAAACTTTTTGGCCAATGACAGGTAATTTTTTGACGAAAATAGGCACTAGCCTACAATCTACTGGTAAAAGTATTTTTAGTGGACTAGGAAATGCATTTGGAATCCTAGGTTATTTGAAACCACTATTGTTTTTTATTTTAGGGATAATAATCCTTGTTATTTTGCTTCGTATTTTCTCTTTTCTTCCGAAGATGAAGAGGCGTTCAGCTTAATCACATTTTGCTTTCTAGCATATATTCTTATATTTTTACCTAGATACTAATATACTGTTTTAAGCACACAGGTCAAATCTAACCTGCTGCAGTATGCTTTGTTGCAAGGACACAGACGAAAAGAAAGATACTTCACAAATCTTGCGTCTACCACGGTCCTATCAAACTTCCATGAGGATGTACTTAGATGAACTGGTTTTGCCACATCGGAAACCACGCAAAGTGCATGCAGTTCACAACACGATGAGAGACTTTATGTATCAGGACTCTCTTGCTTCCTCTGGACCGTTTTCTGTTGTAACACCTAATGGGACATTGCTACCACGTAGCTTGCTAATGTTATGTAATTTTTGGCAAGTGAAATCTTTGCTATCTCTTGGTGATCAACCCAACTTCAAGTGTAGAGACATTCACCGTCAAATATTTAAAATGTCTTTTTATACAATTGAAGAAGGTCATATCAGCATTGTTAGCCACGGGTCATATAATTGTACCACTTTGTTTGCATGTTCAGGTAATAAACATCAACATTGTTTTGGGGCCCGTTGGGATACTACGCTTTTAAGTATGTATAAAAGTCAACATCAACCCGCTTTACAATTGGGTGATTTTTACAAATTGATACCTTCCCATCGTGGAATAACTTGTGCACATATGCGCAGTTGTGGGTGTTTTGGCGATCAGTCACATACTCCTGTGAGTTCAAGCTCATCAACATCAGAGAGCAGTGACACTGTCTTCAAAAAGTACACATAATGAATATTTTCTGCTTTGATAGTTTTTCTGTGTTTGCAAAAATATGATAATTATGTGTAGGAGAGGGTGTTATGGATTACAGGTATTTTCTGGCATATAACGCATAATGAATACAGGTCACAGGTACATATATACATAGTATCATTATAAGGCCTTGTATAGCTTAGAGTATACTGTTAAAATCCTGGTTTTTCTTGTCTTAGAAATAATAGCTTGTTTTGCTCAGAAGTGGCAGGATATTGGGACAGGTTACATAGACCTAAAAGGGGAACTAACACCGGTAAACAGGCCGTGGTCTGAACGGTAACTTATGAAATATCATATGTCACTAACTGTAATTCCTAAATCGTAAACATCATACGTCACTAACTGTAATTCCTAAATCGTAAACATCATACGTCACAAACCACAGAGCATGGACACATGACACGTGACACACGTACGCAGCAAATAATGCACTCTATAATAGGTTTGCCCGACTCCATGTTAAGACCAGAGAACCGAACTTAGGTGTGAAGTCACACAGATGAGACTTGAGCTGGGACTGGCTGACCTATCGTAATATCTTTTGGTTTGTGAGTATTGACAATGCATATATAGTTATAATCTCTGCATAGTTAGGAATGGATTGGTAACATACTGTAACTGCTAGCCATCAGCTTATAAGAAGCTTGTTGTGATATTTCTGATATTTCTGAATATTGTTGTGATACAATAAATGATAAACCTTTTCTTATACAAACTCTGAGTGACCTTTCTTTATAATAATCTCACAATACCCTCCATAATATCATAATATGTGAGAGTGTGGCCGAGACTTTTCAAGTGCAACATTGTGGTTTGTGCTCTCTGCTTAGTGCAGGACATAACTTACCATAAGGCGACACTTGATAAAGGAAGGTAGGCTTTGAGCCCAGATTAGATCACCGAATATTTCTGTCAGCTAAAGCAGCTGCAAGAAAAGCCTGACATATATAATGAAGTTGCTAAAATTTCAAATGAAGATTGAGACCCCAATATCCCTGAAGGGACGGTGTCATCCAAATCAAAAAGGCGGAAAAAGAAAAAGAAAAGCAGTTCTTCACTTACCGTAGAAGGAACAGACACGTCCACAGATCCTGTGGAGGAAAAGGGGGACAGAGTTGCCCTGCAGCCTAGAGAATATGGAGAATTCGTCCCGCGGGTAACCGAATATCCAGAGGGCCCAAGGCAGAAGTCGTGTACCCCAAAGAAGTGTCTGTCCGGTGCCAACAGTGAGGAACCCTCAGCCAACCATCCCAGGGAAGTGGAGTCAGAGCCAGTGAGTGACAATCCCTTGACCAGCCCTGAAGATGCACTGCAAGCTGCCAGGCATGACTGTGATCTACTCTGTGAAGAATTGGAAAGGGAGAGAAAAAATAATGCTGAGCTACAGAAGACTGTGCTCGCAATTTACTCTGCGGCCAAGACCGAATTGGAGGATCTCAAGACTGAGCTAGATACTGCAAAGGCTACTATTTCCGCCAGGGAGGAAAAGCAGAGCCAATCTGATAAAATGGTGGCTACGCTAAAGCGGAAGTATGAAGAGGCACTGAAGCAGATGACAGTCTTCCAGCAAGAGGTTCACACTCTTCGCATAGAGCTGAATGCCTCACAACAGGAGGTCAACAGTGTCCGGATAGAGGTGGACATATCTCAGAAAGAGGTTCAGACACTCCGCAGAGCACTGGATGCCTCACATCATGAGACCAACAACTGCCACACAGACCTGGAAGTTTCCAGAAAGGAACTACACAGTCTCACTGAGGAGCTGGACATTGCTAAAGAAACTATTGGTAATCTTGAAACGGAACTCAAAGTCTCTCAGAAGGAGCTTCAGACCCTCAACCTAGAGAAGGAAGTCTCATGCCAGGAGATTGTCATTCTCAAAGCAGATGTGCGTAAATGGAAGGAGGACTGCAAAGAGGCCCTGAAGAATACAGAGACTGAAAAAGGAGAAAATTCAAGATTAAAAAGAGAAAACTTAAAACTGAAAGAAGAAAATTTTCAGTTAACAGAAGTCAAGGAAAAGTTTGACGCAGAGCACCGACTGCAGAACCAACTGCAAGGTCTTCATACACACCTCCAGTATGCTGAGGAGAAGCAGCAAACGCTACAGGAAGAAAAACTGCAGGCTGCTAAAGAGGTACAAGCCCTGCAGGAACGTCTGAATACCCAGTACATCCCCACAGAGCAGTATGAGGAGCTAAAGGCCATGCTGCATGTCTTCAGAGCATCGTTGGAAGTGGAGCTTCGATACCAGGTGACTCTGTATGAGAGGGAGCGTGAGAAGGCTCAGAAACTGGAGCAAGAGCTGGAGAGACAAGAGAGACTGTTCCATTCCCTTGAGTCAGTACACCAAGGAGAAAACAGACGCAGTGCCAACATTGACGACAAAAATGACAGAGCTCCAGAATATGAAGGAGACTCTGATACAGATTCCTCCAATACGGGAAAAGTCTTGGCTCTGCCCAAGCACCAGTATCCCACAGTAACTAATGCCCGTAAGGACAAGGGTACAGTGAGAGTTGGGGACTCCACGCAACTTCAAAACAAAATTACGAAGTTTGAGCCACCAAAGAAAGCACTAGCCAAACCTACAGCTGCCCAACAGGCAACAAACAGAGGTAGGAGTGCAGAATCAAAGCCAGAAGAATCCTTAGCTGAAGAAGCTGAACTGGCGACTCTGTGGTGTGGAGAAGCTGCAGAAAGACCACTTCAAGAGCAGAAAACTCTAAGGGCTAGTCCTAACTGCTCTACAACTGTTGCCATACACTTTGTCTACAAAAAGAGGAGTGCACAACGCAACAGAAATCTCAAGACTGCGCACGCGATAAAAAGACTTTACGTGGAAAAAGTCCTCCTCGAGCGACTGAGGAGTGCTGATCTCAAGCATCTTCGGGAGGAGACAAAAATAAACTGGAGAAAGGGCTCCAATCCCAGCAGAACAGAGGGTCCTCTTCCTCCATCCACTCTCATTCAAGTCACAGAGATATCTAGAATGAGAGTGGAAGGATGGGCTTTGGCCGTGGTAAGCCCGAGCTTCCCACAAACAGGGGAGGTATGTAACAGGGGACTTATCCCTGTTCAGTAATGTGCCTTTAATCTAGCAGTGTGGTAGTTAATTACTAAACACCACCTGCCTGATTAGATTGTTTACAAAAAGCCTGCCTTTGAGACAGGAAGTGACTCCTTAGCTCACTTTTGAGCTGACCTTTGGAGGCATCACATGTCTTGAGCTCTGTCAGAAAACACAGCAGAGCTGATTTCAAGACACAGGGAAAACTACTAAACCTGAAGCTGACAAACCCTGAGTGAATGGAACTGAACCAGGAACTGAGAAGATTTTCCCTCCAAGAACCAAATAAGACTTCTAAACCTGGACGCGGATATTTTCTGTGCACGCACGGGTGCGGTTCCAGGAGAGCAGAGAAGCTTACTCTACAGTTGATAAACAGATAAGACTTTCATTATTAAGAGACTGCTTATATCTGCTTATTTTCATGCTATATGTTTTGGGGCTGAGAGAAATGCTTGACTAGGGAGATGTGAATTAATTGCATAGTGTTTTCACTAGAAATACTCCTAAGTGAATGGAAGCTTTGTTCCCCCCCTTGTTTGGATGTTTTCCTGATAAAAAGGAAAAGGCACAATAAAGCCTTATTATAATTTCACCTTATAAACGTCTCCCAATTGTGTACCTCTGTGAACGTCCGTCTACAAACACATAATGGGAAGAAGTGCTTCAGACATAAAAGTAACATTAAGGAAAAGGAGCCCCTGCTCCGAGGAGCTTACAATCTATCTGGTAGGTAGGAAGAACGTACAGAGACAGTAGGAGGGCATTCTGGTAAGTGTGTCTGCAAGGGGCTAAAGTTTATGTAAGAGGTGTAAAGTATCAGCCATGGTGCTACAGTACTTGTATGCTTCGTTAAGCAGTTGTGTTTTAAGGTGGTTGTAACAAGGGACTTATCCCTGTTCAAAAATGTGCCTCTAATCCAGCAGTGTGGTGGTTAACTGCTGGTAGACAATTAACCAACCCCACCTCGCTGATTAGAGGTGTCAGAAAAAGCCTGCCTCTGAGACAGGAAGGGAGATTTTCCTCAGTTCACAAGGGTGCTGACAAAAGGAAAGAGGTCTTGAGCAGAAAGGCTCTGCTGAGATCAACACACCCAAAGACCTATATTCCTGGACACAGGGGACCCAGGACCCTACCAGAGACTGACATGAAGGGCCACCTGCTTTAAGGTATCTCTTGAGACTTTGGGGAATAGGGTGGTAATGGGATTAACCCTCCAGCCCTGGAGAAAGGGACTGGGGAAGTAAGTTAGCCCTTAAACAGGGATAGGCGTTTGTTGTTTTCATATGTTTTGCTGTGTTAAAAGGGACAGGCGCAATAAAGCCTTATTTTAATTTCACCTTAAAAACGGTCTCCATTGCTTACCTCTGCACACATTTCTTACAGTGGTCTTAAAGGTGAATAGAGAGGGTGCTAGTTAGATATTGAGGAGACGGGCATTAAGACCCTTTCTTAGGTAGACTATGTCACGTTATCCTCTGTGGGATAGGTCCTCTATCAAAGCTTTGAAATCAAAAGAAAGAGAATACACAGTGTGAAACCATTTACGTAATAAAATATATATATTTGGGGGGTCTGGCACCAATCAGTTTCTATTAAAATAGTTACAGGTACTATATGTGTCAGACCAAGATATATTATAAATAATATAACATTAATAAAAACATGCACTACACATCTAGAATGCAAGAGTACATTATTTTCCCTAATATGCATGTCCATTGTATGGCTTAATGCAGGGGTGCACAAACTGGGAGTTGCAAAAATTTCAGGGGGAGGGGGTGGCGCTTACAGGCCCCAGTATGGGGTGCTGGTATTAAAAAATAAAAGGATGAAGATAAAAAGAAAAGAATGAAAGAAGATCCGGGTCTCTTCTGCAAGCAACTGAGGATTGTGGACTTCTGCGCATCATTGCTGATGATGAGCATTGCTTCATGGGTCAATAGTTTGTCCTACAGTTGGATGAGGATGAATCGTTATCCCGGGATAGGTAAGAAACACTTGTATTGTATTTTATTTAATTATGTACTTTTTATTAGGATGCTCATTGATTTCAATGTGCTTATTTTATGCCCATAGATAACCACATTGACAATCAATGCATTTTTTGGCAACTGTCTGTTAGAGGCGCGCAGGGAGAGTGGCTGAATCTATCTACTCTCAATGCGCATCTCTTCCAGACTGATGCAGCCCGTTAGGATTCACACAATGGGAGCCCCATTCAGAAGCAGAATCTGTGTTAATCCTGATCGGCCATTCTCCCCTACCAAGCACTTTGTTATGAACGTCCACGTTTGGTCCGCATTTCACCAGTGCATGTACTGTGGCAGGTTGGAGATACAACTGGCTGCATTTGTACATCTGCCCTTATGATATATCAGGCTTTGGAGTGAGGCAATTCTATCTGTAGCAGACAGATTTTTGGGGAACAATGTAAAAAAAATATACTGAGCTCACAAAAAGAACAAGTTTAAACAATTTAAGGAAAGGGGCATTGAATGGATGTAGGAGCCAGAAAAAAAACGCTCTGGCAGGAAATGCAGAAAGGAAATGTTACCAAACCAGTAAAACTGTCTAACATAAACCAGGTATCATTGGAGGTTTTTTTTATTAAAATTTGTGGGTATAATAATTATTCTAATTTAATTACCTTTGGTGAATTTGTGAAACATTTTAATATAATTACATAGGCTAATAGGGACTGTGTGTTGTCTGCACTGACTTCAGTCTCTTCTCCCTGCTCTGCTGATAACAATAATCTCTTTCTGTCTCATACACCCTGGTGACTGCTCATTCCTCAACTTACATTGTGTTATAGAGAATCACACAGCATCAACTAATGAAAAGTGACATCAGTATCAGCTTCTATTAAATGTTAATGCCATACAAAGTACATTACACTCGGTGAAGAATGATGTCTGCATTTTACTCTAGTTTATCTGATTATTACACCTTGCTTTCTGATCTCATGTAGCCCTATTAGGAAGTGAAATCTTTGATTAAAGGCATAAAATTCAAGAGGAGCTCGCGCATGTCTAGCAGCAACACTTGTAAGAAGCGCTTGGTTCAAATTCCGGTGTCCGCTCCTTGTGACCTTGGGCAAGTCACTTTATCGCCCTGTACCTCAGGCACAAAAAAGTAGATTGTAAACTCTACAGGGCAGGGATTAGTGCAGAGGACAGTGATGAGGATGGCCTTCCTCCTGGAAGGGTTAAGTAGAACTTTTATTTACGTTATGCTGGCTGGATAATGTTTTATTTTTAATGGGCAAATGAGCTTTTAACCAGATCTGGATAATAATAATTTTGCCCATTATTGTACTGTATGTGTTGGGGGGGATTGTTGGGGGAAGAGGAGTTGGATAGTAGGGTTGTTGTATGTTAATGTTACCACTGCTATGGTAGTGAAGGGGTTAACTCCTCCCACAACCTTCCCGGCAGGCCTAACCACCCACCCTGGGGCAATTACCACCTTCATCCACTTCTGCACCCCCAACAAATTAGGTGCTCAGGTTTAACCCCTGCATTGCCTTAGCAGCTATCCGCTAAGTTAATTAAGCTGTTTTTACTTACATTGTAATACTGTTTCGCTGTGCTCACCACGGACAAGGAGGGACCCCGAAACTGAGGTGAGATGGGTAACAAACTGCACCCACAGCTACGGGGACACGCCTGTAAAGTGGAAAATAGGCGTCTGGACCCGTCTGGGAGTATAAGATAAAGTAAGATACTCGCCAGACGAGAAGGGAGGTTCCAGAAGATAGGTGGTACCGAGAGCCTGGGGTCCAGAGCCGCGAGGTAGGTCGGAATCCGCAAGCCGAGGTAAAGGGGTCGGGGAGTCCAGGAGGTCAGGATACAAACCAAGGGTAGAAGTCCAGAGCGGATCCACAGCCAGGCCGGTTCGGTACACAAGGGATCACTAAGGAGACAAAGAGACAGGAACTGAGGCAGGCACGACCGTGGTTAACACAGGTCATACAAAGCTATGCTCAGCCAAAGAATGAATGGCTGAGCAAGGTATAAGTAGGAGGAAGGACCAATAGGAGAGGGGGAGTAACGAGGGAGCGGCCCCAGGGAAGATAGGGATTGGTAGGGGGGGAACTTACCACAGCTGCGCTAGATGTGCAGCTTGTGAGCGGTGCACGCGCATCAGGCGTGTGAGCCGTGCGGGAGAGGCGCGTGCCGCCTCAGCTGGGGGCGGGAACTCATCCTGAGGGAGGACGTAAAGGTCCTTGGCCGTGCGCGAGATCAGTAGCTGCCGCGGGAAGCGGAGGAAAAGGAAGATCCCGCCCGCAGCAGCGAGGAGACAGAGCTGGAGCGGGGGTAAGTAAAATCGCGTGAGGAACCCCTTTAGAGAGAGGTGTTCCCCCGGACCTTACAAATACTAATGTATGGGAGCAATGGTCTCCTGAGCTGAACCGCATTCATTTTATGTACGGGGACCCCCTGCTGCCTGAGTTAGAGGCCCCGGTTTGGGGTGTCGGTATCCCCCTGCAATGTTTAAATCTCCGGCGTCACGTGACCGGGAAATTTAAACGCACAGGAGATACCGGCACCCCATACCAAGGCCTGAAACTCAGGAAGCAGGGGGTCCCCAGGTCTGAAATCCATGCAGTTCAGCTCCGGAGACGCCCTGCTACAATACACCGTTATTAAAATGTAAATAAAAGCACTGCGATCACCTGTAAGGCCCAGGCCATAGAGCACTCAGGTGTGCTGAGGCGTGCTGAGCCGCGCTGAACAGATGCAGAACTCCCCTGCATCTGTTATCAGCGCGGCTATAGTTTCTCCCTGCTCATGCGCGCTGATGCACGCTGAGGAGGAGAAACTCTTCCCCGAGCGCCAACCTGATATTTGGTGCTCGGGGAAGCGGAGGAGCGGTCACGTGACCGCTCCCATCCAATGGGTGTGTGTGTGTGTGTGTGCATGTGTGTGTGCATGTGTGTGTGCATGTGTGTGTGCATCTGTGTGTGTGCGTATGTGTGTGTGTGTGTGCGTGTGTGTGTGCAGTGTGTGTGTGTTTGCATTGTGTGCATTGTGTGTGTATGCATGTGTATGCATGTGTGTGTATGTGTGCATGTGTGTGTGCATGTGTGTGTGCATCTGTGTGTGTGTGTCTGTGTGTGTGTGTCTGTGTGTGCATATGTGTGTGTGCATTGTGTATGTGTATGCATGTGTGCGTGTGCATGCGTGTGTGTGTATTGTGTGTGTGTGTGTGTGTGTATGTGTATGCATGTGTGTGTATGTGTGCATGTGTGTGTGTATATATATAATGTGTGTGTGTGTGTGTGTGTGTGTGTGTGTGTGTGTGTGTGTGTGTGTGTGTGTGTGTGTGTGTGTGTGTGTGTGTGTGTGTGTGTGTGTGTATATATATAGTGTGTGTGTGTGCGCATTGTGTGTGTGTGTATATATATATATATAATGTGTGTATGCATGTGTGTGCATGTGTGTGTGTATGTGTGTGTTTGCGTGCGTGCGTGAATATATTTATCAAAGTTGCACAATGTTAATAAATAATTTATTCTCACCACGTCTTTTTTTTTAATTTTTAAAATATTATATAATATACACACACACGTTCCCCAGTGACACACAAACACACAGAACACTTCAAAGTGACACACACACACACACACACTGACAGCTACCAAGTGACACACACACAGTGATACCCGCCTCCCAAGCGCGCTTGCTGTCTCCTCTGTCAGGACAGCAAAAAGCTCCTGGTAGCGCGAGCGTCAGCAAGCGAGAGCACTGCTCAGCGACCCTCAGTGCACTATGTCCGAGGCCTAAGAGTTGTGCAGGGAGAGGCGTCTCTCTCTGTGCAGCTCTTACAGACTGCGGCCAGATCACACTGGGAAGAACTTTGTGAGAGGCTGATATCACATCGCTGCAGTCCCAATAGGTATTGACATTTTCCTACCTCACGGTTTGAGACTTATGGAAATATTTTCAGATTCTTTCTGAATACTGTGATAACACAAATGATAACCTGTTCGATGGGGTCATGCCAAACCGTATTGAGATGTCAGCAAAGTCTTCGAAGCTACTAGAATAGGCCCTGAACTGTCCTTGGTACAGTACTATGATAAGGAATGAGATTCCACCCGCGGATTGCATATCAATCCAATCACAGGAAGCCAACAGAATCACATTGTGTGGTTTGGTGGTTTTTTTTTTTTTGTTTTTTTTCAGTGTATCAAGCGGACGGCACAGTGAATATCTCTATCTATGGCCACAGTGTGGCTATTAAATGGCACAAGTACTAAACAGTACAAATATTGTTTTTACACACAATCTTTGTGTATAAACTGAAAAAAAACGTGTAAAAGCTCCAAGAGTAACGGTCAATGCTGCTAAAAAGAAGCAGCCATAAGTGATACATTTTCATTCATTTCAAGGAGTTTGACACCGGAACATGCGGGTTAATAGGGTAAACAGTCAATATGGAATGACAGGGGAGGCAAGGATGGCTTTTGTAGAAAACACTGTGGGGACAATACATGAGATGGTAACTCACTCAGTCTCCCTCGGTTAGCCCCGGCTGTGCCCGGTGTGGAGTACGCACTACTCACGATCAACCACCGCCTGGCTCCCTAGAAGTCCAAATGCAACCCTGACATTCAGAAGCGTCTCCCTGGAACATCCGGTGGTGAATACAGATCCTCTCGCGGTAGCAAAGAAAACAAGTAAAGATCAATATCCATCCGCTCCATGAAAGAATTGTAGAACTCACCAGCAAAGAGGTTAAAAACTAATTTATTAAACTACATAAAAAACAAAAAAAACAAACAGTACAAAGTACTCTCCCACGCGTTTCACTCCCACTATGGCGCTTTTTCAAGGAGTAGTGAGATGGGGAGGTCCTGAGTATTTAACACACATCCCCGTCATACAAGACAGCTGTTATGAAATTTAGTAATATTAAATTTTTTATTATTTCCTATTACAGCAATAAATTATTCATCAAATTTATCAAATGTCATCGTTATATTTATTATTTAGTTTTTTTCCAAATCCCAATCGATGCATTTTTCTCACCTCTTAACCTCTGTTATATGGTGTCCTTCATAGATCCCAATTTAGTTAGTTATGAATATTTTTCGCCCGTATTTGATGTTTTAATATTGTCATTACTGTTGGGATGGCTTATATGCCATTCAACTTTAACTGCTTTACTTTTTTTATTTATTTAGATTAGTGTATATGTAGGCTTTAGGATGGTATGTTTTCTTACTCAATTCTAATTAGTGGCACATTGGTCAATATTTTGATGTAACACCTTTTTGTTTACATCTGAATAATGTTTATTGGTCAAGTTGGTGTCATCATTTCAAATTGCCATCCTTTTTCAAACATTAGTTGTAATCACTGTTAAGCATATCATATGTTTATTTCATTTGATTTATTTATTTATTCCACTCTTTTATTGTTATACATGTTATTCCTGTTGTCTGTTCTTCTGCAGGAAAGGTTTCCTCTTTATCTTTTTCTTTTCCTCTTTATTTTTTCTTTTTCTTACCTCTCTGTGTCTCGTTTCTATTTTTTCTGCAAGACAAGATTAATTAATTATTTCAAACAGCTGTCTTGTATGACGGGGATGTGTGTTAAATACTCAGGACCTCCCCCATCTCAATACTCCTTGAAAAAGCGCCATTGTGGGTGTGAAACGCGTGGGAGAGTACTTTGTACTGTTTGTTTGTTTTTGTTTTTTATGTAGTTTAATAAATTAGTTTTTAACCTCTTTGCTGGTGAGTTCTACAATTCTTTCACGGAGCGGATGGATATTGATCTTTACCTGTTCTCTTAACCTTTGTGTATAATAAGATTCACTACAATGTTGAGAATGCAACATGAAAGTGTCAAGCCAGTTTAAAGTTTTCTATGCATGCGTGTCAGCACACATTTAAAAGACTAAAACCCAACTCCTCAACCTCTGCCATGTATATTCTCAATTAAAAGTAATTACTTGGCATATTATTGTGTTCGTGGGGGAGGAGGAGAAAGCTCCAGCATTTTACTGGATGTGTGACCCCAAAAAAACAGTGGAAGTAGAACAAGAAATATTTATTGCATCAGGTGAGATACTGTAGTAGTTTCTTAAATTTCAAGGTAAATAATATTCAAGTGTGATTGCAGCTGTGCATGGGAACATTACAGGGTTTAACACTATTGCTTAACACTGGTTAGGCCTTGGCCATGTTTAGCGCTTGCTGGCGGAAGCGTGCTGACGCGTGCTCCCGCTCAGCACTGAGCCCCTACAGCCGCAATTAGAGTGGCTTTAGTAGGGGCTCACCTGCGCTTCCGCGCGCTTGCGGAAGCGCAGGTCTTAGGGGAATTTAAAATTCCCCCGCTTGCCGGCGAGACAGGCCGGTCACGTGAGCGGTTCGCCCAATGAGGGCGAACCAGCTCCGTGACATCACTGGCCCGCCCCCGGCCAGTGACGCGCCTGCCCCCGGCCCGCCCCCTGACGGTCTGTCCCCCTTCTACCCCGATCCATGTCTCCTGTGTGTGTGTGTCTGTGTGTGCATGTGTGTGTGTATGTGTGTGTGTGTGTGTGTGTTTGTGCATGTATGCCTGTGTGTGCATGTGTGTGTGTGCGTGTGTGTGTCTTTGTGTGTGTGTGTGTGTGTGGTGTATGCATGTGTATGTATGTGTGTGTGTGTGTGTATGCATGTGTATGTGTATGCATGTGTATGTGTATGCATGTGTGTGTGTGTGTATATGCATGTGTATGTGTATGCATGTGTATGTGTATGCATGTGTATGTGTATGCATGTGTATGTGTATGCATGTGTGTGTGTGTGTGTGTGTGTGTGTGTGTGTGTGTGTGTGTGTGTGTGTGTGTGTGTGTGTGTGTGTGTGTGTGTGTGTGTGTGTGTGTGTGTGTGTGTGTGTGTGTGTGTATGTGAGTATGCATGTGTGTGTGTGTGTGCCTTTGTGTGTGTGTGTGTGTGTGTGTGTGTATGCATGCGTGCGTGCGTGAATATATTTATCAAAGTTGCACAATGTTAATAAATAATTTATTCTCACAACATGTCTTTTTTTTTAAATTTTTAAATTATTATATAATACACACACACACACACACACACACACACACACACACACACACACACACACACACACACACACACACACACACACACACACACGTTCCCCAGTGACACACAAACACACAGACCACTTCAAAGTGACACACACACACTGACAGCTACCAAGTGACACACACACACAGTGATACCCGCCTCCAAAGTGCTTGCTGTCTCCTCTGTCAGGACAGCAAAAAGCTCCTGGTAGACGAGCGGCAGCAAGCAAGAGCGAGCAGCAGCACCTAAGCGCTTACTATGTCCCAGGCCTTAGAACGTGTAATGTAACTCCCCCCCCCCCCCACCTCCCCAAATGTTTGCCTTTAATCCGTACTGACACACTATCACTGTCGATCATTACTGCAAAGTCCTAAGGCGGTCATAAGGGCCACAACATGCAATGAAGTGCCGGGGCTTGACACTTTGTTTCGTGCGGTCAGGGGGAACAGCAACTCTTACTACATGTCTCGGAATGTAAACTATTTGTTTTCTAGATGCCATTAAAAATATATACAGCCTCATCATTTTCACTGAGAAACAAAACACTGGCATTCAGTAAAGGAGGCGACTTCATGATGCCAGGAGAAATTTGCCCTTGCGAGATGTTTTTTCGAGAAAGCAGTTTGAACTCATTATTTTAAGTAACATTAACTCACACTTTTTTTTTTTCTCCTACGGGAACGTTGGAAGACATACAGTACACATTGCCTGTACTGAGAAACAAGACGTTAATAATGAGATAGCTCTGAAGGGATCAAAGTGTGTACACAGAATATGCTTGGTACAATGCATGAGCTCATCATCAGCTAGAGGCAGATTAAATAAGTGATCCTGGAAAGCTGGAATGATAAGAAGCATGTGGCTTCCTCACTAAACAGCTGTTGCTTTATTACAGTATACTGTATGTAACTGCTTTTAAATAAAGCCTGTTTAATGAGGAATAATTATTCTTGGAACAGCAGTATCCATTTGTTTTTCGAAGCCTTTTCTATTATCATTCAATGGTTGTCGACTTTCTATATCTTGGTCAAATATAGAATACTTGTGGCTGATATGCAACCTCCATCCCCCAACCATCAGTTATTCTGTCAATTCTCAAGGACACTCTGTGTCACTGATTTGGAGTCAGTCTCACTGATTTTTACTATCAGCACTCGGTCTTAAACAGTACGTGTTAATGGTTTGAATGCAGTGCTTTTATTTAAGTATCAAGTATCTCCTGGGCACAGAGTTATAATGACAAATACATAGTTACAATGAGTGAAAAGGCATTGTATGCGCAGTTGAAGATTAAATCTTATATACGCCTATAATATATTTTCAGACCAGATTCAAATGTGAGACAGCTTTAGTTTTGAAAGAATTTAGACTGGTGGCGGCAGTGAGAGTCTCTGGTAGACTGTTCCAGTTGTGGGGTGCACGGTAGGAGAAGGAGCGACCGGATACTTTGTTGAACCTTGGGACACTAAACATAAACAGTCGTTTGGAGTCAGATCTCAGATGACAAGTGCTGCATGTGGAGGGATGATGAGCTTGTTCAGATACACAGGTAGCTTGCCCAGAAAGTATTTGAAGGCAAGACAGGAAAGATGAACTTTGCGCCTAGACTCAAGTGGTGACCAATCTAATTCTTTGAGCATTTTGCAGTGATGTGTATTGTAATTGTATTGGAGGACAAAGCAGCATTTTGAGTTGTAGATGGAATCAAGTTTGCCAAGGTGAGTTTAGGTGCTGTGCCATATACTATGTCCCCATAGTCTATAATTGGCATCAGCATCTGCTTTGCGATGCGCTTCCTGACCAGCATACTTAGGGAGGATTTGTTCCTACTGTAAATAGTACACCAAGTTTGGAATAGGTTTTGGATGTTAGGTTATCAATGTACAACCCGAATGTTAAATTGGAGTCAAACCATATGCCCAAATATTTGAAACTAGTAACAGGGGCTACTGTAGGATAGTATTAGAGTTGGTTCTGATCTGTAGCTCCTTCATTGGAAGCTTTAGAAATTTAGCCTTGGTCCCAAATACCATTGTTACAGTCTTGTCAGTGTTTAGAAACAGTTTGTTTTGGGAAATCCAATTTTCAAGTCTCAAAATGTCAGATTGAAGTACATGTCCAAGGTCAGAGAGGTTAGGGCAGTGTGCATATAATATTGTGTCATACACATACATGTGTATTGAAGCTTCCTTACAAGCTGTAGGAAGATCATTAATAAACACTGAAGAGTAGGGGCCCCAGAACAGAGCCATGCGGGACACCGCAAATGATATCCAAGGGGTTGGAGTTAGTGCCCGAGAGACACATGTTGGGGTCTACCTGATAGGTAGGACTGAAACCAGTTTAAAGCATGCTTCCCTATTCCAGAGCACTGGAGTTTGTTTATCAAGATAACACGATCAACAGTATCAAAAGCCTTTGCAAAATCTAGGAATATTGCACCAGTAAGTTGTCCCAGTTCCATTTCACACTGGATCTCATTGCAAACTTTTAGGAGGGTAGTTACCATGGAGTGTCGGGGCGAAAGCCAGATTGGAATTGGCTAGGGAAATGTCTTGGTATAGTAATCACTTAATTTGGAGTGAACACATTGTTCCATGACTTTGGATAGTATTTTTGTATCGCTACCATTTCTATTAAACCGTTGCATGCTAATATCCTTCAATACCTTGGCATTTAAAAATAATAATAATTCACCAGGTCTGCCGTGGTAGGCAACCATACTGAAAACCACCTGTCTCTCTCATACATTTACCCTCCTGCTTACCCGCACAGCCAGAAAGGAGACAAATAGAAATGATGTACCGTATACAAATTAGGTTACGAAGAAAAATAATTATGGATTTTCCCTATTTTCACTGATTTTACACTGAGTAGAACACTATTTTAGGCCTCCGGGTCTGTCTTATCAGAACGGTCTTATGTAACGTCAGATCTTTCTGGAACAAGACAGCTATAATCGTTGACCTTGTTGAATCATCAGATGTACCGTAGCATGTATCACTGGCTAGTTGAAAACGCAGCCCGTATTTTAGAAGCTCCTGTCCCAACAACTGATTCTATTGTACACTGTTGAAGACAGCTGTTGGAACAGGTATGGCAATCTGTTTTAAAACATCTTTGAGTTAACCCCAGTGAGAGGGCCATAAGTTTCAATCATTGAGTGTACTATATTGCTGCCCAGAGTCTTTGTCATCTACCATCCCCTAGAGATGGGAAGATATTTTGCACTAAATTGTAGATCTCATTGCTGGAGCACCCCGGAAGGCTTATGTTTAAGGATTTCAAGGTCTGGCTTGATGATAAAAACTTACAATGTGATCCAGACCTTGTCTGCACGATGAATGCTCTGGGCCTCATACAAGTCTCCATGTGGGGTGGTATCCAGCTGGAGGGTCCCACCTTAACAGTCTCTGTATGCATTGGTGGTCGGGTCCCAGACCACAGGCCGCATCTGCAGCGCGACGTTCTTTGCTGTCCCTGACACTAATGAGATAATGGGGCAGTGTCCCTATCTAAGGGCCTGTCCCTGTAGCAGCCACAAACTTTACAGGGGAGTCGGGGCCTAGCTGGGGCCTATGGGGGTATCTGGCCTAGTACAGGAGCCACAGACACCCTACACATACACCCTACCCTCTCCTTGTCCCATCTGCGACTGGCGTGGTCTCCTCAGTGCACCAAATGTATCTATTGCAGAGCAGGAGATCTTCACAGCCCAATTGGCTGTTGCGCGGCATGTGACTTCAGCCCCTTGGGCTGCTGGGGGTTGTAGTCCCTGTGGAGCACCTTCCCTAGATGGCCGCCTTGCACTGCACATGCATACACCTTCTGGTAAAGGCCGCCGGCTTCCGAGCCTCTCTGCCCATGCGCGACTCCATGCACATGCGCAAACATAGTACCATGGCGGCGCCCAGCAAAGGGAGCCTCCGGTGACTCGATCGCCTGGCGCAACCTCCCTGATCCTATCGTGGTTCCCCCGCTGTGCGGAAGTAAGCAGGGAACCAATGGGGGGGCCGCGGGGGATGCCCAGAAGGGAGTCCTGGCCACAATTATTATACTCAAACAGTAAGTTGAATGGATGTCCCAAAAGGTCCAAAACGGAGCACAGCAGTAGCAAGGAGTGGGGCCACAAACCAGAAAAAGGGGTTAAAAAATAGTTTATTCCATAACAAGTGATGGGGTGCCGGTATTCTCCTGTATTTTTAAAGCTCACGCTTCACGTGACCGGTAGATTTAAATTCTGCAGGGGGATACCGGCACCC
The DNA here is from genome assembly GCF_040206685.1 of Ascaphus truei. Taxonomy (NCBI): domain Eukaryota; kingdom Metazoa; phylum Chordata; class Amphibia; order Anura; family Ascaphidae; genus Ascaphus; species Ascaphus truei. The sequence continues at coordinate 398,024,151 of NC_134486.1, forward strand.
CATAACGGGGCCTGTATCTCATGAAGTAGGGGGTCCCCAAGGCTGAAACCAATGCAGCTCAGCTCAGGAGAACCCCTGCTCATGTACACTAGTATCAAAACACACATATCAATAAACAATAATTCATTACCGTAGCGTATAGCCGCTATGGTAATGAAGCTGCATTAATGTAATTTTTATTAATACTGTGCGGGAGCAGGGGGTCTCCTGAGCTGAACCGCATTGATTTCAGCCTCGGGGACCCCCTGCTTCCTGAGTTACAGGCCCAGATATGGGGTGACGGTATCTCCATTATTTACATGTCACTTGACGTGGACGCTATAAAGATTGCAGCGACACTGGCGTCCGATGCCCCATACTGGGGCCTGTAACTCGGGAAGCAGGGGGTCCCTGAGCCAGAAATCAAAGCGGTTCAGCTCAGGAGACCCCCTGGACCCGCACACAATTAAAAAAAAAACATTAAAGCAGCTTCATTGCCTTAGCGGCTATCCGCTAAGGCAATGAAGTGGTTAAGGCACAATAGCATGTTTATTGGGGACAATTGCCCCCAATAAACATTGCAATATACAACACACCAACCCCCTGTGCCCCAAATAACCCTATACCCCCTAACATACATAAAATATCTTAATTTTTTTTTATGCACAATAATTATACTATAGGGTGGTCCCCGCGGGTGTCCGGGGGTCCCACAGGGGTCCCCAGGTGGTCCCCGCAGGTGTCCGGGGGTCCCCACTTGCCTGCGATACCAATCATCTGCCTGCCCCAAAAAAATACATAAATACTTTTAAATAAATACAACCCACTCCCCCCACCCCCTAACACATACACTACAGTAATGGGCAAAATTATTATTATTCAGATATGGATAATAGTGCATTTGTCCATTTAAAATACAATAAGCAGCATAAAGTAAATAAATGTTGCACTCACCCCTGCCAGGCTGCCAGGATGAAGGCCGTCTTCATCCTCATCCCGTCTATGTCCTCCGGTGCTGCAAACAATACAGAACAATAAAAAAAAGACAATCTAATGTCCCTTAACACCTTAGCAGTTAGTAATCACTATAGTAATTAAGGGGTTAACCCACCCTGTCCCGCAACCTACCCAGTAGCCCTAACCACCCATCCTTGGGGATAATACCCCCTTCACCCACCCCCGCTACACCCAATAAAAAAATACACACAACAGCCCCACTACCCACCTCTAAGGCCCCCAATAAACATTACCATATTTAATAAACACCAATACACAACCCCCCCCCCCCTTGGCCCCCACATAAAAACATGATTAGTTTTTTTACATACAGGATAAATACCACAGGCCAACGGGGGTCCCCGGTGGGCCCGACGGGTGTCCGTAGGCCCCACATTGCACCCGGTGAGAGGCGAGGGGGGGGGTGAGAGGAGGATGATAGGGGCAATGGTAAAGAGGAGGTGTGGGGACAAAGGGGAAAGGCAGGTGGGGGGGAGAAAGGGGAAGGAGATGTGGGGGGAGAAAGGGGAAGGAGATGCGGGGGGGAGAAAGGGGAAGGGGAGATGGGGGAGCAGGAGGGAGTGTGAGTAAGGACATGAGGAGAAGGAAGGAGAGAGGCTGAGGAAGGTGGTGAGAGAGGGAGGGTGAGAGGGGAGCTAAGGAGAGTGAGTGAGAATAGGGCTATAGTGGTTTTTTTTTTTAATCCGACCATTCAGTGTTGGAGGAGAGGGGTGGGGCGCAGGGATGAAGGTTCACCTAGGGTGCAGAATACCCTTGCACTGGCCCTTGTTGCACCCCTTGCACCCCTTCTTTTTCCAATATACATAGAGATGAATTTAAGATGAGCTGAACCATTAATGTTTGAGGATTTGGAAAACAAATATATATATATATAGTGACAAACACCACCCTTGCGTAGCGATGACATCTGCCTGGGGTCTTCCCGACACGGTCTTCTATGGTTCATTTAGAGAAACACAAGAATAAGACTTTAAGTTTTATTTCATTCCAGTAGAGGACTGTAGTTTCAACAGATACAGTTGGAGGCACTAAGCCATTAACCTTCAGTGGTTATTTCTTATATCAGTGACACAATATTTTATACAGTCTGTCACTTTAAGAAAACGAAACCATAAAAGTAAAGCCTATCTCTCCTCTTACCGTGCACCCCAAAAAACTGAAACAACCTACCAGAGACTCTCACATCCACCACCAGTTTAAGTTGTTTCAAATCTAAGGCTGTCTCACATTTTAATCTGGTGTGTAACTGTTTAATTCGCGGATAACATATATTTTCTTTAACTGTGCATGCAATGTCTTGTATATAATGTATACCCTGTTCATTTATGTAACTGTATTTGTAACCATGTATTATTTGTCTTAACTCTGCACCCAGGACATACTTGAAAACGAGAGGTAACTCTCAATGTATTACTTTCTTGTAAAATATTTTATAAATAAATAAGTCTTTCTCACTTGTTGAGGACCAACTAACCTGGTTCCCAGCTTAAATAACACTCTCCTGTTTAGGGTTACCATATGCATAATAATATTCACAGTCTTTAGACACAGCAAAATACATTGTGTTCTGATCTAATAGATGGGGACAGCGTCCCAAGAGTCCAGGCAATTCTTCCGGACACTACAATTCATGAAGGGGACGTCCTCCTCGAACTGGATACAGGGGAGAAGCGTGCCGCCAACCTCCAGGCTCTAGGAGAGAGAGTGAAGCAGCAAACCTAGCTGTCATACAGTAAATACCTGTTCCTTAATTAGGAGAGCAGGTGAGGGAGAACTAGACCCATTATAAACTGTGGCCTGGACTTCCCATCCACCAGCCCGAGTAAATGTGAAGCTGTGGCATAGATCCTTTTGCACTATTCCTGCACTTTCTGACCTAAATCGGGCAGAAAGCTGCCTAATATCCTGGGACTATGTCACAATATATTATAAGATCTTTCCATGCAGCTACCCTTTGGCTCCTTCCCACAGAAGCGCTTTATAAAACTGATAAATAGAGGCACAGAGAGGAAAAAGTTCTACTCCAGTCTCCTGCTTCTATTTTCTTTCTCTGTTGCCTGACACAAGTAATACACAGGATCTGTTACAATACTGACATAAGCACAAGCTGACATCTCTACAGATTTTTTTTCCCAAAACCATGTATAGTTTGGGGGGGATTTAGCCTGAGTCTCGAGCATTATTTTTAGCCCTAGACGTTACTTACAGCACAATGCTTTTCTAGCCTCCCGCTGTTTTTAAATAAACATCAGATACAGCTTCTTGCACCTGAAAAATATCAATCTTCACTGTGTTATGTGCAGGTCTCATAGGTATAAAACTGTCTGAATTGATTAGATATTTATTCTCTACTGAATTGAACTGGTTTATAATTATTAGTATACAAGTATAGGGAAGAAAGTCAGCCCTGGCAACAAAAAGATTTGAAAAAACACACACTGACGTTGCAAAAATATGTTTATTGAAGAACAGCTCAGTGAACAATTGTCTACCTGAAAGAAGTGACATGTTGTGTAGAAACACGTTGCTTGTATCATATGACAATTGTCCAATGATCCGTTCTTCAGTACAGATGTTTGTGCAAAGTTTTCATTGTGAGTGCGGACTCCCTACCCCATACTTGTATATATTGCCGGGGGTAACTTGGGAGAACACAGCGCCACATTCAATCATTGAGAGAGAGGTCTGCCCACACTCTGTGACAGGGCTCTTCAACTTGCAGCCCCATGGCCAAATCCAGTCTGCAAAGGGTCCTGGAGTGGCACTTGGACTGACTTCCCCTGCTAATTAAATGCAGTCACGTGCAATTTTTTCATAGGATGGATCATTCAGCAGCTTCGCTGAGGCACTCAGGATATGACATCACAGTGTGATAAAACACCAACCACTACGCGTTTCGCATCATTACACTTCGTCATGGGGTTGGCTATTTTGCATATTAGGAAGACTTAAATAGAGACTAGGTACATAATGCCACCTGTGACTACTCTACATCTAGATAAATGGGACGACTTTGGGTTCTCATTTTGCCCTTAATTACGCTGGACTTTTTATGAGGCTCTGGAAAAATAATTACATTTTGGATAACAACACTTTCAAAGAATAAGTAAAATATTACAAAAGATACATTGATTATATTCTCATTGTTCGTTTTGGGTCTTATGAGAGGCTTGGAAACCTTTCTTTCTCCACTTCAAATGATAGACATACAGTATAGTTCTAAGTGGGGAAAATAATAACAGTGAAATTAATTTTTTTATTTCTGTCTTCAGATTGATAATAATCAGGTGATTCGTAAAACTTTCTTCAAGCCAGTTGATGTTAATTCTTATCTAAATCCCAAGACTAATCATTCCAGTAAGTGGCTCGACAACATACCCTATGGGCAATTCTTAACAATGAGGCGAAATTGCTCAAGAATGGAGGATTTTGTTGAACAGTCCGATATTGTTAGCCACAGATTGTTAGAGAAGGGATATGATCCCATTTTGGTGCAATCTGCATTTGAGAGAAGTAAAAAAGTAACATGCAAATCTCTTCTTATACCAGATGCTAACAATATGGAATTAAACAAGAACATAGCACTGATGTTTGTAACAATTTTTTAGAAACAAGATTCTCTAATCAGAAGGATTGTTAAACATTGGAATTTCTACATTTTGACCCCATATTTAAACCTAAGGTACAGTAGTCTTTAGAAGACGTGTAATTTGAAAAACATCCTGGTTCCTAGTGCCCTCAAAGGGTCCAATAGAAATCACCCTGCTAGTTCGTTTCTTCCGAGACCACTGGGCAATTTCTCTTGTGAATATTGTGTGGTTTGTAAATGTATGTCATGTGATAAGATGGTGAAATGAGAGACTACTGGGAAAGAATATAAAGTTTCCAGTTTTATTAATTGCCTGTCCAACTTTGTGGCATATGTAAATCATTTGCCTTTGCAATATATAATATGGTGGAAAAACAACAAAAACATTGAAAATACGCATGCGTGAACATATCAATGGCATTAAAATGTGAATCGTTTATTGCGAAGGGAAAAAATGGCATGGTTGAGCACAACATTTTGCCGATTACCATGCAGGGAACCCTAATGATCTACGTTTTAGAGGTCTAGAAGTTGTCCCCATAGATCCCAGTTGGGGCCATCGAGATTAAAAGCTTCAACAAAGTTGGAAACAGTACGGGATTTTTACTTTTCAAATGAGATGGTTGAATTAGGTCCTTTTCTGAAATTATGTGTCATGTTATTACTGCCAATTTTTTGTCATACTCACTTATTTTAAAGTAATATTATGGGTCAATCAATACATTGATTAAACCCGTGATGTGTTATAGCATTTTATTTAATTTTGTTTTTCATTTTAATATTGTAATTGTTTATATAATTATGTATCTTATATCATTATCTTATCAATTGTTGTTAATTGTTTTATTTTTTTCGGTGTATATATACTTTTCTTCTTACAATGTATATGCCTGCCCCCCCTTCCCTCCTTTTCCCGTACCTATAGAGTTAATCCCACTAGAGTAATCATAGGTGGCGTTATGTAGCTAGCCTTAAAAGTCCAGCGTAATTAGGGTCAAAGCGAGTCCCCATATTTGTCCCATTGATCTGGGTATAGAGTAGTCACAGGTGGCATTACGTAGCTAGCCTTTACTTAAGGCTTCCTAATATGCCCATTAGCCAACGCCCTGATGAAGTGTAATGATACAAAACGCGTAGCGGTTGGCGTTTTATCACACTGTGATGTCATATCCTGAGTGTATCAGCGAGGCTACTGAATGATCCATCCTACCATCAGACTGAGTGATGCGGTGTCTGTTACTTTCCTTTTGGGAGTTCTGTCACCACCAATAGACATTGTGCCAGCCAGACGCCATGGATTCACGATAAGATAACATCTGTTAGAGAAACGGAGACCCTAAGTTGTGAGAAAGGGATGCCACTTGTCCAAGTCTTGTAGCGATTCCCCTACTGGAGCCTGACCGCCACTGTCCTCATAGAGTTAATGACACAGCAGCTTGTATTCAGTTACAACCTGCCTATCCCACAGATTCTCATTGCATCACATCCTCCCTGCGAGCCCTTTCACACCCAGCCTGCACCTACCCAGCACCCTGCAAAGGCTTGAGAGACTAAGCAATGCCAATGTGTACAGTGTATACTGTGGTTAATCTGATGTGACCTCCTATAGACCAGGGTGTGACGGTTCAGGGGATTCCTGCTTCCCAATGTGTCCCCGTCACCCCTGTTCTCCCTGCATCTGACCTTCCTCCTCTGCCTCCTCGTTCACCTCTCCCTTCCTCTTCCCGCACCTGTTCCTCTGTGCCCTGTCCAGGCGCGCGTCCGGCTGTCACGCGCATTCCCTGCAAGGTGCGCGCTTATCCCTGTTTGGTCTGAGGAAGGGACTGCTTGTCCTGAAACGTTACCATTGTTAGCTCTGATGCATTAATACATTTGAAAACATTTGATTCGAGTACAATTTGTGTGCCTCTTCCTTTCTCCTATCTTGCTATTCCCTCTCCCGTCATGTTACCTTCTTCAGCAGCCCCTCCTGCCCTCTCGCCGTCTGTGGCGATCGCCCCCGCGGTGCGACACTCCGTGCTCTCCCTGGCACACTTTCTGTAAGGGCTGGATGCGCGCGCACACGCTCCACTTGTAGGTCTTCTCTGAGCCCTGGTTCCGCCACTCATAGTGTGCAAGCTATTTCCCTGTCTGATTTACCTGTCTCCTCCCTCACTCCTTCTGACCTATCTCTGCAACCCCTCACTCTACCCTCTGCTCCTCCTCTCTCTCCCATTGGTGCTCAACCCCTCACTCCTCCTCTCTCTCCCATTGGTGCTCCCTCCTTTTATAACCCCTGTCTGTCCTCTAGCTCATTGCTCTGCATAGCTTCTTGTGACCCCTGTGTGTGCAGTCTCTATGCTTGGCTCTCTTGTCTCTTTCAGTGCTGTTTCCTGTCCCTGTTTACCTTTGGATCTCCCTGGCTTGAACTCTGCTTTGTATTGGATTACCCTGCTTTCTCCTGCCCTTGGACCCTGCATTCGGATACGTTTACGCTGCCTTCTCCTATCCTCGAACACTGGCTTATGGACTTGATTACGCTGATCTCTATAGTGCCTGAACTCAGGCACATGGACATTACTATCCAAACTCTCATACCCTGGACTTTGCAAGTATCTGCTAACCTTTTCTCTACAGGCCCGGCAACGCATTACCACACTCCGGGCACGCCGTCACTGCTGTTGGTGCGTGTTAAAACCTTACCCACCTCAGTACTGGGGACTGGCAAGGTCTGCGGGCATACAGGCGTAAGGAAGGTTGCACTAAAATTACATTACAGTGCTCTGGTGGCTCTCCTATTCATAATTTTTGTTCTGATCCGGCCCCTCTGGAAAACTACTTGAAGACACCTGCTCTATAATTTAGAATTACTAATAAAAAGTGTATTCTTTTTTATTTTAACCCTTCTTTTTTTTTTTTTTTTTAATTAGACAGCCTGAAAACTGATGTTAGTCCCGTCAAAATATACCTATTGGCATGATTTCAATAGAATGCAATCTCAGTGTTAAAGAATATATTCCAAGAAAGAAAGGGATGTGATGAGAATGTAATACATGAACCCTATGAGAGATCTGAGACAATTGCCTGGGAATAGATATTGACACAGAACAATTGTGTTATGAATCTTGATATGAGAATGAATTCTGTTAAAAAAAAAATGTATTCGACAGTAGAAAAATCTCCAACACAAAGTTTCCCTTCTACACTAAAAAAGTAATCAATGCATCTCATCAACAGTCTCTCTTATCACAGGCCGTATACTGTACGTTAATACAGTAAAAGGAATGCAGAAGTGTTTCAGATAAGGAATTGCGAACTATTAAAAATAACGCCACATTTATTTAGGTAAAAAAGCAGATTAATTACCCAATTTGTCAATCTTATAAAATGAAGTTCAGACCTTCATTTAGATATTGAATTATCTGGCTATGCCTTCTCACTGAATATTAAATAACAGATACTGATGCAGCGGCCGTTATTCGATTGCGCCTCAAATCAGTTTTCGTGTTGACCGCTGTGTTCCATTCGGTATTTTTCGCATTTGATCACTATTCATGCCGCGTTCGCGCAATCCGGCACCGGGCAACCGGACGCGGTTGATCTGTTTCATTTAATGGCTTCTTGTTCCTTTGGATGCAATTCTTCGCGTATCCGCCATGTGGCAGAGTTAATGAATTATACTTTGGGTGCTATTCTTTGCGTATCCGCCAGGTGGCAGAAATGAATTAAATTAATGAATTGGATTTAATTGGAATGTATACAGTACTTTGCTACTTTGTAAGGGTGCAGGTGTTTAAAACAGATACAAGTAGCACTCACGTCTATACTGGAGTACATACTTACAGTGGCCCATTGTGAATTGACCTTGTTTTTTCGAAGACGTTATCAAATTAGGCGTTCTTAATAAAAAGCATTCAAATACTCAATGTGTGCCTTTTTTTTAACATTCTTTTCCCGCACAATTGCTGAGTGGACATTATGGCTACAACACAGATGTATAAAAAAACCTGACTGTAGTTATGCGTTTTTAATATATTTAGCAATTAATGCTGCAGCAGAAAAGATGGCGACTGTATCTGAAATATATGAATATTTAATTTCGAACTACGATTTTTACAAGTTTTCATCTGACGTTCATGGGTGGAAGCGTGCGATAAGAAAAACCTTAAGTATCAATCAGTGTTTTTTTCGCATTGCCCCTCCTGCTGGAGAGATTTGCGGGTATTGGGGTGTCATGCCAGAATTTCACAGTATGTTTGACCATGGCAATTTCAAAAGAAGAAAGGTCGGTTTTAACCCATATAAGATTCGTCAATCCCAATCCAGCAATGTGCCGGCAATTGCACCAACACCGGCCGGTCCGACCGTCAGTGATAACCTGGTGAACGGAAATCCTTTGTACCTGTCCCCTCCAGAATACCAGGAAAATTTCCAGCCTGAGCATGATTTCGCGTACCAGCAAGCTTGCATTTACCAGTACCAACAAGATTACCAGCTTCATCAGCTGTCAACTACAAGTGTAGTTGGCCAGCTGTCACCTGTCAACTATAATGCAGACTTTAGGAGTTACATTGAGTCATCACCACCCGTTTGGCAAAGTTTATAATGAAGGTAAATACAGTATAAATTTATGTACTACACTGTATTACACGATACTGTAGTCTTAAGTTTGGAGCTGCAGTTCAAGCTGCCGTGTGTCAAAATATTTTTTTAAACAATACTGTATGTACTTTACAGTACAGTACTGTACTGTATGTGCATCAATACAATACTGTACTGTATGCGAGTTGAGGGGATGTTTCTCTGTTGAGTGCACTTTGAAGAATGATTTGATTGGCCGCTGAAGTACGTGACGCTGCTGCAGCTTAAAAATGTAGGGAGAGAGCGGGTGGGGCTCAGGAGTCAGAGCCAATCAGAAGTTACTTGAACGGCTGCTTTAATTTCCAATGACGCGACTTGACGCCTGCGCAATACCGGTAATAATAGCATATTTGTTTGTTTTTCCCCAGAAACGAAACTTTGACATCAAGCGGAAAAAGACAAAGGAAGGGATTTGGATGGACCTCTAATATCGCTTTTTTTTAAAGTTGCTTGCACATTGTTTGCCAAACCTGATACTGTACAGTACTGTATGCTGCTGTTTTAATATTCAATTCTTTTTTTTACATTGTACAGTACTGTCATCATCACTACTGTTTTACAGTACTGTACGTTGCATTGCGCAACTTTTCTTATGAACACTTCTGGTGCATTTGCAGCTCTCAGATTGGTCTGCACCCTAAGTGGCATTTTTATATACTCCAAATTATAACGCCACCAGCAATGGCAGTTTTCAAATCCGTATTTCCAGCTCTCGCAAATTTATTGCAATCAACACGATATTGAGCTGGTTGAAGAGCATGGATTTTCTGCATGCTGGAGCACAGCAGTCTTCATTAGGTCCTGAATAGAGTAGTCAGGTGGTTCACTGCTGCCATCGGGGTATAAAAATGGAAATTCACACGCAATCAGTTAAAAAGGCTGTTTAATGAGTGCATATACACCAAAGAGTGTTCTGCTACAGAGAAAACTCTGACGCATTTCGTCCGCAGGTAGGAACTTTGTCAAAGAGTATCTGGTACTGCCCCTAGTAATGCCTATATAGTGAGACATAGATTGCTATTGGGCGAATCAAATTGTATAAAAAACTGGCACACCAGGTGAATAATAGGCCAATTAGACTCTAAATGGAAAACCCATATTAACCCCCTAATAGTACTCTCTTACAAGGCATCACTATGGACAATCTAATGCAGTAGAACATAACAATTAAAAGACACAAAAAGGTTAAAAACAAAACTCAATACTGCCGTCTAGATACATGAATAAACAATGTATAAAACAGTTACCAGTAACAATGTAGCAGAACCAACAACACACATATAATATAAAGTTGCAAGTTAGAAAAAATCACAAAATTCAAATACATACATAGTTATAAGTTAAATGTGCCACTACTAAGCTATAATATGGAATATATAGAGGATACGAGATCATATGTGAGATAATTAATATAAATATACATACTAATTAATACATACATAACTATATAAGTGACATCAAAAATAAAAATAAAAATATAATAATAATAAAATAATAATAATAATAATTAATAAAGTAACCATAATAATGATATGTGCACCCATTAAACTAAAATAAATATATAAAGTGTGCGAACTACTATAAAAAAATTAATATAAATATTAATATAAGTGAATATTTATAAAGAACATAAATCAATATATATATACAAGTAAAAATAATAGATAGTGTAACCCATACTGATAATATTATGTGCAAAAACCACATAGAACAGACAAATAATATGTGCACCATGAATCAAAACCTGAAATAAAAATCTTATAATTAAATGGTAAAACAATATAAAGACCATACCAATGAATACTAAAGAACATCATATGTTAAATATATAAATAGATCAAACTAGAAAGTGCTTAAGATCCCACTCCACATTGATCCCAGTGGGATGTAATGTGTTCATAGCATGAATCAAATACATTTCCCTCATATTAAGTTTGTTTATTCTATCTCCCCCTCTAGGGTGAATATCAACGTGTTCCAGAGCTGAGAAAGAAGATTTGGAAATATCCCCAAGATTACACATAGAAAAGTGCCGTGACACAGGGTGTAACAAGTCTTTCTTTAGAATATGTCTAATATGTTCTTGAACCCTTACTCTCACGGGCCTGATGGTCCGACCAATGTAAGACATTTTACATCCACATTGTAAGTGGTAAATCACATCGCTGGTATGACAGTTCATAAAGCTACCAATACGATGGTTGCCCTCACATGTAGAAATGTTTTTAATGGGCTTAGCATATTTGCAAACTGAGCACCGCCCACAGGGGAAAAAACCTTTTGGAATGTTACTTAATTGTGATCTATATGATTTGGCATTGAATAGACTTGGTGAAAGATAAGAACCTAAAGTTTTTGTTTTTTTATAAATAAACCTCGGTCCACCCTGTATTAGGGATGCAATATCCTTATCTAAGGCAAGAATTTTCCAATGTTTTTGAAATATTTCCTTAATCGCTTGAGACTGTCTATTATAAACTGAAATAAAAGATGGACACAAAGAATTATCCTCATAACTGTATCGCATCTTTTTACTATGTGTTTTAGATTTAATAATCTCCTCTCTATCAAGAGAGTCTGCATATTCAAATGCCTTAACAATATCAGTATCCTTATAACCTCTTTCTCTAAAATTATCCGCCATTTCGCGGGAACGAATCAGAAACATTTCATTATTTGAACAAATCCTTTTGAGCCGAATAAACTGAGCCTTGGGTATGCTCTTAATCAGGGCTGGAGGATGACAGCTAGTTGCGCACAGAAGAGCATTTTTGGACTGAGGTTTACGGAAAATATCTGTCTGTATCTTTTTGTCGTTATCAATAAAGAGTGTCATGTCTAAATAATCTATGTGATGAATGTTCTGTGTATATGTGAAATGTAAATTATAATCGTTAATATTTAGTGTATTAATAAATGTGAGCAGTGAATCCAAATCCCCATCCCACACCAAAATAAGATCGTCAATAAAGCGCCTATAAAAAATAATGTGACTACGAAATAAATTAGAATCGTGATAAATGTGAAGTGACTCCCAAAGACCCATAAAAGATTAGCATAAGATGGCGCAAAAGAAGAACCCATAGCAGTGCCTAATTTTTGTAAATAATAACGTGAATCAAACATAAAATAATTGTGCGTGGGTAAAAATGTGACCGATTTTAATAAAAAAGTGCATAAAGTGACTGATAAATCTGATAAATTAAGATAGTGTTGAAGTGCCTGTATGCCCTGTTCGTGTGTAATGATAGAATACAGGGAGGTCACATCTAATGTGACCCACCTGTATCCATGCTTCCATTCCAAGTCTTGTATGGACCTAATCAAATCAGAGGTGTCCTTGATAAAGGAAGGTAATTGATACACCAATGGTTGAAGAAACCCATCCACATACCGCGATAACCCATCTCCCAAAGATCCAATACTCGCCACAATGGGTCGACCAGGAAGGTCGACCAGCGACTTATGGATCTTTGGGAGATGATGGAATATGGGTACCACGGGATGTGGACAGGCCAAAAACTCCAATTCTTTATGATTAATAACTTCGAGTATCCTGCCCATGTCCAAAAGCTCCATACTGTATATTGTTTCAAGTAATCTTCAGTAGGATTTGATTTCAAATTTTGATAAAGGGTTAAATCATTTAATTGTCTGTATGCCTCTTTTTTGTATTGATCTGCTGATAAGACCACAAGGGCCCCCCCTTTATCAGCCTTTTTATAGACTAATCTTTCATCCCGTTTAAGAACATCAAGCTGTTTTACCTCTGAAATGGTAAGGTTATTGTTCACAACATTTGAAAATGCAAAACCCTTATTCAATAAACAAATATCACGTTCTACCAGTTTCTCAAAGGTCGTAATATACGGACCCCTTTGAGAACTGGGACAAAAAATGGATTTCTTCCTTAAACCAGAATCATGGTCACCGAAGAATGATTGCATAGATGTATTAAGCTGTTCTCCCTGTTGCTCCAGGATATCCTCCATATCAGATAGGAGACAGTGATCTCTAAAATTAAACATTACGGTATTATCCGTGGACGTATTCTCAGTCCTTGGAACATCCGTACTAATATCAGATGGTGTCCGTGTTCCCTGTAAGGCAAAAAAAATTTTAAGAGATAATTTTCGAGTGAACTTCTGCAAATCGATAACTGTCTGAAATTATTGAAAGTTTCCAGTTGGTGCAAACCCCAACCCACGATTAAGTAGGGATAACTGATCAACAGTCAATTCAATCCCTGAGAGATTGATCACATTATCCATGGATTCATTTAGGTGTATTTTTTTCTCTTCGTTCTGCCCCTTGTTTCCCCGTTTCCTCTTTGATCTTCGTGTTCTTTAAGTTTTTTGAACCACTATTGGAAACCGATTTTAAATCCGATTTGAGCGGTCTGGAAAACATCAAGGCTGTAGAAGTTGATGGTTTAGAATCTAATCTATGGGTATCTGTATATTCCCTCCCATAGTCATCTGACCTATCAAATGATACTGAATGTGATCTGGCTTCATTCTCTGATTGGTCAGAATCGAAGCTTGACGTGGTCTACCCTTCTATTTTTCAGTATGGACTTATTAGGTGTACGATTTTCTGCTCCCTTGTCATAGTATTTCCTAAATGTTCTAGGTCGTGACCCTTCCCTCTGCGGTGGTTTTTGCCAACAATAGATATGACCCCTATTGTAGTCAGCCTTATCCCTCTCATATTTGATTTGTTTCTTTTCACTTATACCCTCCTTAATCGATTCAAGGTTCTCTAAAAGGGTAACATCATTCTTAATAAATTGATCCCTTGTTTCAAAGGGTTTCAATTTATCCTGAAAAGCAGTAATATCTACGTTTAACACATCTTTTTCATGGATCTTCTGTTGGATAATTAACTCCATTACTTTAATCGAGCAATGATCTAAAATCTTTATCCAGTCTTGCTCAAATTGTCTATTAACAAAACCAAATGTGGGAACTTTCTTGACACGAAGACCTCTGGGGATCCTGTTAGTATTGATATAATTTTCCAATGTTGTGATATCCCACCAGAGTCTTATGTCTTGCACCAATAATGTTTCTAATCTCACAAAATGGTTAGTTAAATCAGATGGTTCATCACACGTGAGATCTTTCTGCTCCCCAAACACATGTGAGGCCTTTTTAGCCCGTTAACTATTGTTAACGGCTCCATATGCATAAATCCGCTGTGTAACTTGATGTGTAGAATTATCCTCATCCTCCATAGTGTAATAGAGATAATCAAAATCACAATAGATAGAAAAAATGCTTACGGTTTCCTTACAGGGGACACGGCTGCACCGAGGCTCTATATCCTTCCTACCACGTTTTAGCCCCGTCCCGTGGGATAATCACGAGCACACAGTACTACTGGTTTCACACTACCTCATGTTTCTATCAGTGGGACGCTGAACGGGAGTGCATTTATGGAATTATTTATCCATTGACATTTTTGGATTTACTGTAGACTATACAGTATATGTGCGCAACTCTGGTAGCATCAGTCATTTCTTGGAGCAATTCTGGGACATTTGTATCTTCATTAGGTCCTGGGTTGTGTTTTTTTTGCTGCCTGGTGGCTGTCAATCAGACTGACCAACCTGTGGGACCCACTCCTTTATGTGAATGATTTCTGTGCTGATACAGTTCCAGGTGAGGTACCAATTGCAAGAGCTGGAGTGTTGCAAAGGGAAGTTTGGCACTGTGAAGTACAGAGAGCACAGCAAAATAACACCATAAACGTCCTAGCACAACATGGGGTGGAGGGATTACGCTGCAGGAGCAGCAAGAATTAACCAAATGCTTCTGTTATCCTGTGCACGGCAGTCAGCATTTGAATCACAGTCATATCGGGCAAAATTCTTAATAGCAAGCCCCAGGCATATCTATTTATATTCAGAATACTGAGGATTATCGTACAATAGCTGCAACAACCAAAGTCAGACAATAGGATTATAAGATATGTAGCTCCTCTGGTCTTTCTACTGTGTCAGGTGGCTTTTGTAATGGTTCAGCGCAAGGTGGTTATGGCTGCTCAAGTATCAGACCAACATTTAGAAATATGAATCAATATAGACAGTATTCAATTGAGAAACGGATGATTAGGTCAATATGACCCTTATGAGTGAGTCTTGCACCCCTATTCCCCACCTCCCCCCCCCCCCGCTGCAGGAGATAGGATTTAAACAAAATCAGTCTCTTTCTACTCTGCTGACAGGATTTCTACCTGCTTCAGCGTAGTGTAGCTCAGTCAGTTTTACCTCTGATCTCAGGGCTTCTCTGGTGGATCCAGGCCAAGGCTGTAGTTGTAAGGAATCGAAGGGAGCACGTCCCCCGTGGCATGCTTCCTCCATACCTGATGCTCTGCATACTCCAGTGCAGCTTACAGAGCGAGCGCGCCCACGGAGGGCTTTCAATGCTTCCACGGAGATTGGCTCGCCCCCCGCTTGCGACCGCGTGGCGCGCGCATACCGCTCCCCAGCTACGTGGAAACACTCCTGATCTCTCCCACCTGTCTCCTGCACCTCACAGCCTATCCCTGTCTCCGCAGGACCCGCTCCTCTGCTCTACCCCCTGTCTCATTGGCCGCCTATTTTCATATATGCTCAGCTCTCACTCCTTCTTTGGCTGAGCATAGTTCATTGTGCCTTGCTGTTCCCACATCCCTGTTCTTGCTTTATTGCCTGTCCTTGCCTTGCTTTGCCTGTCTCTGTGTTTGATCTCCTGTGTACTGACCTGGCTAGACTTTGGAACCTTCTTTGGATACCGACCCCAGCTTGCCTCTGACCTTCTGCATCTCTCCATCCCTGACCACGGCACACAAACAATGACTATCCTACTGGCTCCAGCCCCTTGACCACAGCACCCAGCTACCGACTACTCTCCCGGCTCCAACCTCTGACCTCGGCAAGTATCAAGACCATTATACTCTCTCCAACCCTGACTCGGCAAACCTTGACTATCCACTCTCCAGACGTGCCTCCGCTGCTGTGGGTCCTGCCTTGTTCGTGGTGAGCGCAAGCGTTACAGTAGTGAGGAGTGGATGTAGAATAAGTAGAACAAGGCGCCAGGAACTTTGAAACAGGATGCTTGCTTTTATTGCACACCAGCAGATACCGCATAAACAGGACAGGTTTTAAGCTTGTCTCTTTTGCAGCAGTTCCCCATTTGCCTGCAGTTCCTCCTGGGAACCAACAGGTTAGCACCACAAACAAGAACATTTTTATGTGGTACGTGCGCTCTAGCGCCGGATCCGTGTAATACATATGATTATAATCATCAGATTTAATCCACAGCACAGGTTAAGGGGTTAGAGAAATCTTGAGACAATTGTCTAGTGGCATGGAATCCTTAAAGGGGCCAATATTCCCTGAAGGAACGGAGACAGGGGGGTAAAAACCCACTTCTCAGGACCTCATTGGGATGATCCCTGGATCTCTATTGAACCACAAAGATAATGTAATATCAAATGAAGACTTCTACTCACATCACTGGAGTGTCCCCATCCTGTGCTTGCCATGAAGCATGCTGCTACTGGTAGAAAGTCAAGATCAGCATCCAGAGAGATGTAGCGCACAGCCAAGAGAGTGGGTCACAATTGGATAAAAAAATCAATCTTTATGCGTCCATTAAGAAACGGAGGTGTAGAAACCGCCTACATTTTTCATGCTGTTGCACTTTATCAAGGAGTATCTTAATACACCCACAAACATCCATTTTATGTACATCACCTGGGGTTCTGTTTCGCGCCACTGAAGCGATGACGCCACCCGGCCGGCCTCCCGCGCGCATACACTACAAACACCAGGTACCTGCAAATCTCCCTCGTGGGGAGGGAGGGTGTTACACTTATAAGTGAGTAGTCTTAAAAATAATTAGCAATGAACAGATATTTCCTGAAGGCAAGGGTGGATGAAAAAGTTCACACACCCCCAAGCCTCATTGGGAGTGTCTTTCAATTCTTCAATAAGAAAAAGTTATAGTCTCATAGTCTCTTCTGAATTCCTTGTCACTCACCTACTTCCTGAATCTGTATGGAGCTGTGTAATGCCATGTATGTTGGAAAAGGTGAATAAACCGCTCGTCCGTGTGTTATATTTGGTGCTTAAATGCGATATATAACAGGTGCTTTGAGGGAAAAAATAGAATATATTACAGTGTAGATCCCAGAAGGATCAGAAAAGGCTCCCTCATATGATAAGCACTCAATGTTAGTACACTGTGGTGAGACTTACAATAGTCTATCGGTATCAATACCTTAAGATAGAACAAAAAGGTGTGGCCCTTCTCGACCGGGTAAGTTCAGGAAAAATAATACAATTTTATTAGTTCATTATAGTTGATCAAGATTAAAAAACACATATAAAACATTCAAACATTAAAAAACCCCGTATTGAAGTGGTTAGGTGAATTGGCAGTAAATTGCTATGTTTCACCATGGGCGTCTAAATAGCGATTATCACTGTTAGTGGACAAGCAGGTAAGTATGCTCCTTCAAACTTCAATGGCGGAAGGAGTATTTATCAGAGATGTGGTCTCTATATATATGCTGATAGGTTGGCAAAAATACAGGTAACCTCTATCCAAGGGTGCAATGATAACTGTTCAAAAGTGTGTCTAGGGGCACTGTATAGTATTTTCAAATGAATAACACAGTGGTAGATTCTAATGCCTCTTTATGGAATGTGAACGATAAGATTGAAGCCCCCAACTGCGGGCAAAACCACTTGAGACACACTTGCAGGATATGCTGGTTAAATGCAAGTCTATGTATAATACATTATTGTTCCTGCAGAGATATGGTGGATACTGATATCTCGTGTGAACAACAGATTGTATGATGAAAGCCCCCACTGCGGGCAAAACCACTTAGATACACACACATACAAGGTATGCTCGTTTGGTGTAAGCCTGTATACAAAACAATGTTGTCCCTACTTGCGGGTGTTGCCAAAACTAATGGTTTGACAGTCGGAATATTGATAGCTTAAGGATGTAATCATCCCGTAATTAATACAATTAGCTCCGTTTCAGGGAGACTAAAACAGCGATATTGCAGGTTCAAATATCTCTAGTGTGTTCCGTTATATGCTGGAAGCCCCCACTGTGGGAAACGCCACTTAGCACACACATATAAGTCGCTGTACTCCTGCTATCAATACAAGCCTGTCTTCCCAAATGCTGCTGTCTCTGTTCGCTGACGCTGCCACTTCTGATGACGTCACTCGTGACGTCACCACGTCCCGACGATCGTTTCGCGTAGACTGACACGCTTCTTCAAGGGGAGGAGTGTGTTCCCTTACTATGCCGGTGAGTATTTATAGGGAAAAATATCCCGCCCCTCTAGGTCATGGGGGCGTGGTTTTTGCCCGAGATCCAATCGGGTCATGAGAAGGATACTTCACCATTATGCGAAGTGTCTAATGTCCCGTAGTGTTAACCTCTTGTGGGGCTTAATAGCATTAATATAGTTGTTGACTATGGAGCATATCAGGATTGAGACTTACTAATGTGTGTCTCAGAATGAACATCCAGTGGTCACATATATTAGTGGGTTGAACAAGAAGATGTAGTTGACTGATGAAATACTATTTGGTTGCTAAAATGAGTCGTTCGTAATGAATATATGCTTATTTGTTGGTCTGATGTCTAATTATTTGAGTAGTATCTAGGATAGTGATCAAACAGATGGAAATGAAACATTAATGTGAGATTAGTGAAGTGCGTGAACTGTCTTGAGGTTATTGTAGATGGTTATAGGTCATTGTAAATGCTACTACATATAGCAATGTTATGATGTTGAAATGAATGATGTAAAATGAAACTGGTATAAGCTTGTGTAGGAGTGATCTATCCTAAAGACCTGCCCATAAGGTCAATACAGGTCCAAATTACTTAAGGTATATTTAACTACAAGACATTCTGGGCCGTTGTTGTAGATGGTTATAGGTCATTGTAAATGTATAGCAGTGTTATTGTCATGATATTGAAATGATTAGTGTAAAATGAAACTGGTATAAGCTTGTGTAGGAGTGATCTATCCTAGAGACCTGCCCATAAGGTCAATACAGGTCCAAATTACTTAAGGTATATTTAACTGCAAGACATTCTGGTGTTGTGTTTCATGCTCTTAGAAAATGTGAATATACATGTGACTAGGAATTAGCTAATTATAGTGAATATGAACCTATATAAATAGTGAAATAATTGGAAGTGGTTAGCAACGGTATGTAAATGATGTAGGAATGATCTTTCAATAAGACCTGCCCTTAAGGTCAATACAGGTCAGAGTTACTTAAGGTATATTTAATCTCAGAGTAGATGTCCCGCATCATGTGCCATTGACCGTGAGTATTGCTGTGACTTATAAAAATGGTGTGTCCACTAACTGAAAGTGATAGTGGGTGTATATATATTTTCTATTCTATTGGGGTATATATATTTCATATTGGAATATATGACATGTGAGGGAGATAATAAATAATAGTGAATAAAAAATGTGTATTCAGATGTCTCGTTGTTATTTGTAATGAGTATGCTCTAGTTATAGACCATGGCTAAATATATAGAATTTGAAATAGAATGATTCATTTATATGGTCAGTATGATTTCATCAGTCAACATTATTATGAATACATCTATCTTGTCAGACCTTTGTAGGATACTATGTACCCTTTTGTAAGGTAACCTTGATATTATTTTAGATAAAAGGTGAATATATGAAACCCTCGTTGAGGCCCAGGGGTGAGAGGGTCTGGAGTTGGTAGATCCAACGACATTCTTTCTGAAGTAGTCGTTTGTCCCAGTCACCCCCTCTAGGGTCCCTGGGTACATATTCGATGCCACAAAAGTGCATGACTCTCGAATCCCCTTTATGATGTTCAATTATATGTCTGGCCACTGGTGTATCAGTGGAGTTCCGTACATTTCCTATATGCTCCAAAATTCTGGTCTTTAGAGGTCTGTGTGTTTTTCCAACATATTTGAGGCCGCATTCGCAGTTCATCAAATATATTGTACCCGCCGTGAGGCAGTTGATGAAGTCTTTTATCTGGAAAGTTTTGGAATTGGATGAGTCAAAGAACTGTTTAGTCACTGGCATGTTGATACATGCTTTGCACCTCGAGCATGGGTATGATCCACACGGTTTAGTGCCTAACCAAGTTTTCTTGTAAGTTTGTTTAAAGTGGCTGTGCACTAATCTGTCTTTCATATTCTGACTACGTCTGTAGCCTATGCTTGGATATTCTTTGAGGATTTTTTGCAGGTCTGTATCCTCTCTGAGGATATGCCAGTGTGTGTTAAGGATATTTTTGACTTCTCGCCATTGATTGTTGTATGTTGAGATGAACCGAATGGTTTCATCTCTTGATTCTCTTTTTTTATTTTTATTTATCAACAATTTGGATCTTGGTTCTGTCAGAGCTCTGTGGTATGCTTTTTTCAATATTTTGTTACTGTATCCTCTCTTTTTGAATCTTTGAAACATTTCCCTAGATTGTTTGGTGAACTCAGATGTGGTGGAGCAGTTTCTGCGTAATCTCAAAAATTGACCTATCGGTATATTATTGGTGATATGTTGTGGATGGTGGCTATTGGCCATTAGAAGGCTGTTGGTGGCTGTGGGTTTCCTGAAGATTGTGGTTTCTAGGTGCCCATCAGGAGATCTGGAGATATAGAGATCTAGAAATTCTACTCTCTGTCTGTCCACATGTGACGTCAATTTCAAGTTGTGAGAGTTACAATTTAGCATGTTAATAAATTCATGTAACAAATCCTCTGTACCCTTCCAGATAAGAAAGATATCATCTATGTATCTGACCCACAATTCTACATATTCTGTGTATCGTTCTTGTATCTCTATGAAGACCACTGTTTCCTCCCACCAGCCTAGGTATAAATTGGCATAGGTGGGAGCACATGTGGTCCCCATAGCTGTTCCTTGTATCTGGTGATACATGATGTTATTGAACAGAAAGAAATTGTGGGTCAGTACATAGTCTAGTAGTTTGAGAACAAATGTATTGTGCAGTATGCAGTCTGTACTTCTTGCTTTGAGAAAATGTTCCACTGCTCTGATACCGTAGTCATGTGGGATGCTTGAGTATAATCCCTCCACGTCTAAGGTTACCATGATAGTATTAGTGTCTAAACTAACATACTCAATTTTCCTAAGTACATCCGTTGTGTCTTTAATATATGAAGGCAAGCTTTCTACAAATGGTCGCAAAAAGTGATCCAAATACACACTCGTATTTGAAGTCAGGTTGCCTATGCCGGACACAATCGGTCTACCTGGAGGTGGTACCATTTTTTTGTGTACTTTCGGTAGATGATAGAATGTTGCTATTCTAGGATTTTTGGGTAGCATGAAGTTAAACTCCTTTTGTGATATCAATTTTTCATCAAGCCCCTCTTTGAGTATGTCAGTTAGTAGTTTAAGGTATGTAGTGGTGGGATTGCTTTGTAGGATACAGTAACAGTTTTTGTCAGAAAGTAGACGTTTGCATTCATCCACATAATCTGTCTGGTTCAAGATGACAATATTCCCACCTTTATCGGATGGTTTGATTGTTATATCATTATCTTGTTCCAAGTCCCGAAGGGCCAATCTCTCAGAGTAGGTCAAATTTTGTTTGTTTTTGTGGCTATGTAGTCTTTGTATATCATGGGTTACAAGTTTATTGAACACGTCCACATTGGTACTACAGTCGAAAGGGGGTGTGAAGGTGGATTTACTCTTGAGGTCTGTGAAGGGACCCTCCCCAGGTGGTCTTAGACTTTCGTTTTCAAGTTCTTCGAGGATATCAATTGTGTCTAATTGTTGTGTGTCAAGGAGTTCCATTGGAGTGTTTATACTTCTCCACTGTCTGCGTTTTTTTAAAAATTTGTGCAATGACAACTTTCGGCAGAACAGGTTTAGATCCTTGACACATTCAAAATGGTCCAATTGATTGGTTGGACAAAATGATAAACCCTTAATTAGAAGATCGTTGTGGTTTTTGCTCAGGATTTTGTTAGACAAATTGATCACCTGCGTCTCCTCATTCGTCTGGGCCTCCTGGGGGGTTCCTTGTAGGCCCACCTTTGTCTGTCCCGTAAATAGTCCTCCCTTTCCCCTCCGTGTTTTCCTCTTGCGGTTGGTATGGGAAAAAGGCCCGGGTTCTCTAAAAAAGTCTCCGCCCTTTGGGGTAGGGGAAAGGGAATATCAAACCCTGTATTGGGAATGTGTGTACCTGTGTCTGCTTCTGTGTCACTAGCTGAGACCTCCCACTCGGTGGAAGATTCTTGTGTGTGGGGGTAGGGATTGTAGCGTCGATATCTACTTTTAAAGTGGAAAATCTTTCCCTCCTTAAAGTCTTCGTAGTCACGAACAAACTTTTTATGTTTTCTGTCTTTGATGTCTTTTTTAATTTTTTCTATGCTTGCTTTAAGTTTGTTCTCCAACTCTTCAAAGATTGGGTCAGGTTTCCATTTATTGATATCTGCCAAAAGGACTTTGATTTCTGCTTTCACTGTATCTAGTTTTTTTGTCTCATAATCTACTAGTAGGCCCATCAGTTGTGCTGAGCATTGTAGTAGGATTTTATTCCAGTTAGTGAGGAAAGTAGTATCTGTTATCTGGTGAGAAGGTGGGAGCTTGACTCTTAGTCCTCTTGGGACTAGTTCCGTCTTTAGGTAATTTTCCAAACTCACCACCTCCCACCAGATTTTGGTTCGTGAGGTATAAGTTCTTTCTAAGTCCCTAAAAAAACTCTTAATATCTGCTACTGGGGTCTCTGTGCTAGGTATAGTTGTAACCGAGAAAGTATCTCTTGCTTCATTCATCCATTCATCAAAATTATGGTCATCTGTCAGAAAACTCATCGTCATGTGTCTTGTCTCCCAGTGAGTCTACAGTGCACTTCGCACAATGTGGATCAGAAGTTTGTCAAGGTAAATTCTGGAGAATCGGGAGCTGGTTTAAGTAATGAACATTAGCTGTTCTATAACCGTTTATTGGAAAAGGTGAATAAACCGCTCGTCCGTGTGTTATATTTGGTGCTTAAATGCGATATATAACAGGTGCTTTGAGGGAAAAAATAGAATATATTACAGTGTAGATCCCAGAAGGATCAGAAAAGGCTCCCTCATATGATAAGCACTCAATGTTAGTACACTGTGGTGAGACTTACAATAGTCTATCGGTATCAATACCTTAAGATAGAACAAAAAGGTGTGGCCCTTCTCGACCGGGTAAGTTCAGGAAAAATAATAAAATTTTATTAGTTCATTATAGTTGATCAAGATTAAAAAACACATATAAAACATTCAAACATTAAAAAACCCCGTATTGAAGTGGTTAGGTGAATTGGCAGTAAATTGCTATGTTTCACCATGGGCGTCTAAATAGCGATTATCACTGTTAGTGGACAAGCAGGTAAGTATGCTCCTTCAAACTTCAATGGCGGAAGGAGTATTTATCAGAGATGTGGTCTCTATATATATGCTGATAGGTTGGCAAAAATACAGGTAACCTCTATCCAAGGGTGCAATGATAACTGTTCAAAAGTGTGTCTAGGGGCACTGTATAGTATTTTCAAATGAATAACACAGTGGTAGATTCTAATGCCTCTTTATGGAATGTGAACGATAAGATTGAAGCCCCCAACTGCGGGCAAAACCACTTGAGACACACTTGCAGGATATGCTGGTTAAATGCAAGTCTATGTATAATACATTATTGTTCCTGCAGAGATATGGTGGATACTGATATCTCGTGTGAACAACAGATTGTATGATGAAAGCCCCCACTGCGGGCAAAACCACTTAGATACACACACATACAAGGTATGCTCGTTTGGTGTAAGCCTGTATACAAAACAATGTTGTCCCTACTTGCGGGTGTTGCCAAAACTAATGGTTTGACAGTCGGAATATTGATAGCTTAAGGATGTAATCATCCCGTAATTAATACAATTAGCTCCGTTTCAGGGAGACTAAAACAGCGATATTGCAGGTTCAAATATCTCTAGTGTGTTCCGTTATATGCTGGAAGCCCCCACTGTGGGAAACGCCACTTAGCACACACATATAAGTCGCTGTACTCCTGCTATCAATACAAGCCTGTCTTCCCAAATGCTGCTGTCTCTGTTCGCTGACGCTGCCACTTCTGATGACGTCACTCGTGACGTCACCACGTCCCGACGATCGTTTCGCGTAGACTGACACGCTTCTTCAAGGGGAGGAGTGTGTTCCCTTACTATGCCGGTGAGTATTTATAGGGAAAAATATCCCGCCCCTCTAGGTCATGGGGGCGTGGTTTTTGCCCGAGATCCAATCGGGTCATGAGAAGGATACTTCACCATTATGCGAAGTGTCTAATGTCCCGTAGTGTTAACCTCTTGTGGGGCTTAATAGCATTAATATAGTTGTTGACTATGGAGCATATCAGGATTGAGACTTACTAATGTGTGTCTCAGAATGAACATCCAGTGGTCACATATATTAGTGGGTTGAACAAGAAGATGTAGTTGACTGATGAAATACTATTTGGTTGCTAAAATGAGTCGTTCGTAATGAATATATGCTTATTTGTTGGTCTGATGTCTAATTATTTGAGTAGTATCTAGGATAGTGATCAAACAGATGGAAATGAAACATTAATGTGAGATTAGTGAAGTGCGTGAACTGTCTTGAGGTTATTGTAGATGGTTATAGGTCATTGTAAATGCTACTACATATAGCAATGTTATGATGTTGAAATGAATGATGTAAAATGAAACTGGTATAAGCTTGTGTAGGAGTGATCTATCCTAAAGACCTGCCCATAAGGTCAATACAGGTCCAAATTACTTAAGGTATATTTAACTACAAGACATTCTGGGCCGTTGTTGTAGATGGTTATAGGTCATTGTAAATGTATAGCAGTGTTATTGTCATGATATTGAAATGATTAGTGTAAAATGAAACTGGTATAAGCTTGTGTAGGAGTGATCTATCCTAGAGACCTGCCCATAAGGTCAATACAGGTCCAAATTACTTAAGGTATATTTAACTGCAAGACATTCTGGTGTTGTGTTTCATGCTCTTAGAAAATGTGAATATACATGTGACTAGGAATTAGCTAATTATAGTGAATATGAACCTATATAAATAGTGAAATAATTGGAAGTGGTTAGCAACGGTATGTAAATGATGTAGGAATGATCTTTCAATAAGACCTGCCCTTAAGGTCAATACAGGTCAGAGTTACTTAAGGTATATTTAATCTCAGAGTAGATGTCCCGCATCATGTGCCATTGACCGTGAGTATTGCTGTGACTTATAAAAATGGTGTGTCCACTAACTGAAAGTGATAGTGGGTGTATATATATTTTCTATTCTATTGGGGTATATATATTTCATATTGGAATATATGACATGTGAGGGAGATAATAAATAATAGTGAATAAAAAATGTGTATTCAGATGTCTCGTTGTTATTTGTAATGAGTATGCTCTAGTTATAGACCATGGCTAAATATATAGAATTTGAAATAGAATGATTCATTTATATGGTCAGTATGATTTCATCAGTCAACATTATTATGAATACATCTATCTTGTCAGACCTTTGTAGGATACTATGTACCCTTTTGTAAGGTAACCTTGATATTATTTTAGATAAAAGGTGAATATATGAAACCCTCGTTGAGGCCCAGGGGTGAGAGGGTCTGGAGTTGGTAGATCCAACGACATTCTTTCTGAAGTAGTCGTTTGTCCCAGTCACCCCCTCTAGGGTCCCTGGGTACATATTCGATGCCACAAAAGTGCATGACTCTCGAATCCCCTTTATGATGTTCAATTATATGTCTGGCCACTGGTGTATCAGTGGAGTTCCGTACATTTCCTATATGCTCCAAAATTCTGGTCTTTAGAGGTCTGTGTGTTTTTCCAACATATTTGAGGCCGCATTCGCAGTTCATCAAATATATTGTACCCGCCGTGAGGCAGTTGATGAAGTCTTTTATCTGGAAAGTTTTGGAATTGGATGAGTCAAAGAACTGTTTAGTCACTGGCATGTTGATACATGCTTTGCACCTCGAGCATGGGTATGATCCACACGGTTTAGTGCCTAACCAAGTTTTCTTGTAAGTTTGTTTAAAGTGGCTGTGCACTAATCTGTCTTTCATATTCTGACTACGTCTGTAGCCTATGCTTGGATATTCTTTGAGGATTTTTTGCAGGTCTGTATCCTCTCTGAGGATATGCCAGTGTGTGTTAAGGATATTTTTGACTTCTCGCCATTGATTGTTGTATGTTGAGATGAACCGAATGGTTTCATCTCTTGATTCTCTTTTTTTATTTTTATTTATCAACAATTTGGATCTTGGTTCTGTCAGAGCTCTGTGGTATGCTTTTTTCAATATTTTGTTACTGTATCCTCTCTTTTTGAATCTTTGAAACATTTCCCTAGATTGTTTGGTGAACTCAGATGTGGTGGAGCAGTTTCTGCGTAATCTCAAAAATTGACCTATCGGTATATTATTGGTGATATGTTGTGGATGGTGGCTATTGGCCATTAGAAGGCTGTTGGTGGCTGTGGGTTTCCTGAAGATTGTGGTTTCTAGGTGCCCATCAGGAGATCTGGAGATATAGAGATCTAGAAATTCTACTCTCTGTCTGTCCACATGTGACGTCAATTTCAAGTTGTGAGAGTTACAATTTAGCATGTTAATAAATTCATGTAACAAATCCTCTGTACCCTTCCAGATAAGAAAGATATCATCTATGTATCTGACCCACAATTCTACATATTCTGTGTATCGTTCTTGTATCTCTATGAAGACCACTGTTTCCTCCCACCAGCCTAGGTATAAATTGGCATAGGTGGGAGCACATGTGGTCCCCATAGCTGTTCCTTGTATCTGGTGATACATGATGTTATTGAACAGAAAGAAATTGTGGGTCAGTACATAGTCTAGTAGTTTGAGAACAAATGTATTGTGCAGTATGCAGTCTGTACTTCTTGCTGTGAGAAAATGTTCCACTGCTCTGATACCGTAGTCATGTGGGATGCTTGAGTATAATCCCTCCACGTCTAAGGTTACCATGATAGTATTAGTGTCTAAACTAACATACTCAATTTTCCTAAGTACATCCGTTGTGTCTTTAATATATGAAGGCAAGCTTTCTACAAATGGTCGCAAAAAGTGATCCAAATACACACTCGTATTTGAAGTCAGGTTGCCTATGCCGGACACAATCGGTCTACCTGGAGGTGGTAGCATTTTTTTGTGTACTTTCGGTAGATGATAGAATGTTGCTATTCTAGGATTTTTGGGTAGCATGAAGTTAAACTCCTTTTGTGATATCAATTTTTCATCAAGCCCCTCTTTGAGTATGTCAGTTAGTAGTTTAAGGTATGTAGTGGTGGGATTGCTTTGTAGGATACAGTAACAGTTTTTGTCAGAAAGTAGACGTTTGCATTCATCCACATAATCTGTCTGGTTCAAGATGACAATATTCCCACCTTTATCGGATGGTTTGATTGTTATATCATTATCTTGTTCCAAGTCCCGAAGGGCCAATCTCTCAGAGTAGGTCAAATTTTGTTTGTTTTTGTGGCTATGTAGTCTTTGTATATCATGGGTTACAAGTTTATTGAACACGTCCACATTGGTACTACAGTCGAAAGGGGGTGTGAAGGTGGATTTACTCTTGAGGTCTGTGAAGGGACCCTCCCCAGGTGGTCTTAGACTTTCGTTTTCAAGTTCTTCGAGGATATCAATTGTGTCTAATTGTTGTGTGTCAAGGAGTTCCATTGGAGTGTTTATACTTCTCCACTGTCTGCGTTTTTTTAAAAATTTGTGCAATGACAACTTTCGGCAGAACAGGTTTAGATCCTTGACACATTCAAAATGGTCCAATTGATTGGTTGGACAAAATGATAAACCCTTAATTAGAAGATCGTTGTGGTTTTTGCTCAGGATTTTGTTAGACAAATTGATCACCTGCGTCTCCTCATTCGTCTGGGCCTCCTGGGGGGTTCCTTGTAGGCCCACCTTTGTCTGTCCCGTAAATAGTCCTCCCTTTCCCCTCCGTGTTTTCCTCTTGCGGTTGGTATGGGAAAAAGGCCCGGGTTCTCTAAAAAAGTCTCCGCCCTTTGGGGTAGGGGAAAGGGAATATCAAACCCTGTATTGGGAATGTGTGTACCTGTGTCTGCTTCTGTGTCACTAGCTGAGACCTCCCACTCGGTGGAAGATTCTTGTGTGTGGGGGTAGGGATTGTAGCGTCGATATCTACTTTTAAAGTGGAAAATCTTTCCCTCCTTAAAGTCTTCGTAGTCACGAACAAACTTTTTATGTTTTCTGTCTTTGATGTCTTTTTTAATTTTTTCTATGCTTGCTTTAAGTTTGTTCTCC
The DNA here is from genome assembly GCF_040206685.1 of Ascaphus truei. NCBI lineage: Eukaryota > Metazoa > Chordata > Amphibia > Anura > Ascaphidae > Ascaphus > Ascaphus truei. Next base: position 398,052,751 of record NC_134486.1, read on the forward strand.
AACTCTTCAAAGATTGGGTCAGGTTTCCATTTATTGATATCTGCCAAAAGGACTTTGATTTCTGCTTTCACTGTATCTAGTTTTTTTGTCTCATAATCTACTAGTAGGCCCATCAGTTGTGCTGAGCATTGTAGTAGGATTTTATTCCAGTTAGTGAGGAAAGTAGTATCTGTTATCTGGTGAGAAGGTGGGAGCTTGACTCTTAGTCCTCTTGGGACTAGTTCCGTCTTTAGGTAATTTTCCAAACTCACCACCTCCCACCAGATTTTGGTTCGTGAGGTATAAGTTCTTTCTAAGTCCCTAAAAAAACTCTTAATATCTGCTACTGGGGTCTCTGTGCTAGGTATAGTTGTAACCGAGAAAGTATCTCTTGCTTCATTCATCCATTCATCAAAATTATGGTCATCTGTCAGAAAACTCATCGTCATGTGTCTTGTCTCCCAGTGAGTCTACAGTGCACTTCGCACAATGTGGATCAGAAGTTTGTCAAGGTAAATTCTGGAGAATCGGGAGCTGGTTTAAGTAATGAACATTAGCTGTTCTATAACCGTTTATTGGAAAAGGTGAATAAACCGCTCGTCCGTGTGTTATATTTGGTGCTTAAATGCGATATATAACAGGTGCTTTGAGGGAAAAAATAGAATATATTACAGTGTAGATCCCAGAAGGATCAGAAAAGGCTCCCTCATATGATAAGCACTCAATGTTAGTACACTGTGGTGAGACTTACAATAGTCTATCGGTATCAATACCTTAAGATAGAACAAAAAGGTGTGGCCCTTCTCGACCGGGTAAGTTCAGGAAAAATAATAAAATTTTATTAGTTCATTATAGTTGATCAAGATTAAAAAACACATATAAAACATTCAAACATTAAAAAACCCCGTATTGAAGTGGTTAGGTGAATTGGCAGTAAATTGCTATGTTTCACCATGGGCGTCTAAATAGCGATTATCACTGTTAGTGGACAAGCAGGTAAGTATGCTCCTTCAAACTTCAATGGCGGAAGGAGTATTTATCAGAGATGTGGTCTCTATATATATGCTGATAGGTTGGCAAAAATACAGGTAACCTCTATCCAAGGGTGCAATGATAACTGTTCAAAAGTGTGTCTAGGGGCACTGTATAGTATTTTCAAATGAATAACACAGTGGTAGATTCTAATGCCTCTTTATGGAATGTGAACGATAAGATTGAAGCCCCCAACTGCGGGCAAAACCACTTGAGACACACTTGCAGGATATGCTGGTTAAATGCAAGTCTATGTATAATACATTATTGTTCCTGCAGAGATATGGTGGATACTGATATCTCGTGTGAACAACAGATTGTATGATGAAAGCCCCCACTGCGGGCAAAACCACTTAGATACACACACATACAAGGTATGCTCGTTTGGTGTAAGCCTGTATACAAAACAATGTTGTCCCTACTTGCGGGTGTTGCCAAAACTAATGGTTTGACAGTCGGAATATTGATAGCTTAAGGATGTAATCATCCCGTAATTAATACAATTAGCTCCGTTTCAGGGAGACTAAAACAGCGATATTGCAGGTTCAAATATCTCTAGTGTGTTCCGTTATATGCTGGAAGCCCCCACTGTGGGAAACGCCACTTAGCACACACATATAAGTCGCTGTACTCCTGCTATCAATACAAGCCTGTCTTCCCAAATGCTGCTGTCTCTGTTCGCTGACGCTGCCACTTCTGATGACGTCACTCGTGACGTCACCACGTCCCGACGATCGTTTCGCGTAGACTGACACGCTTCTTCAAGGGGAGGAGTGTGTTCCCTTACTATGCCAACCTATCAGCATATATATAGAGACCACATCTCTGATAAATACTCCTTCAGCCATTGAAGTTTGAAGGAGCATACTTACCTGCTTGTCCACTAACAGTGATAATCGCTATTTAGACGCCCATGGTGAAACATAGCAATTTACTGCCAATTCACCTAACCACTTCAATACGGGGTTTTTTAATGTTTGAATGTTTTATATGTGTTTTTTAATCTTGATCAACTATAATGAACTAATAAAATTTTATTATTTTTCCTGAACTTACCCGGTCGAGAAGGGCCACACCTTTTTGTTCTATCTTAAGGTATTGATACCGATAGACTATTGTAAGTCTCACCACAGTGTACTAACATTGAGTGCTTATCATATGAGGGAGCCTTTTCTGATCCTTCTGGGATCTACACTGTAATATAATGCCATGTATGTACAGAAAACATATACATAACGTGTACCAAAATACATGGGGGGAAATTGCATTATCTATGATCTCCTAGCACTTTCATGGGAATGCTATTAGCTATTATCGATCTATCTATTTTTCTAAGGATATTTGCACATTTCTCTGTGATAAGCTGAATGGCCTGTCAGTCACCCAGACAGCCAGTGAGGATACACGGTACTCCCACTCTGTGATAGACTGAGCGGCCTATCACTCACCCAGAGACAGCCAATAAGATTACACATCTTTCCCCTATGTGTAAGGAATTTTAATGGAAGTGGGGTGCAGATGGAGAGTGACAGGTATTAATATTCTAATTAACGTTTGCTGCACATCTCTCCCCTTCAGTGATAGGTTGAAAGGCCTGTCACTCACCCAGAGACAGACGGTAATTAACCTTTCAGTTTCAAACGAAAACAATTTCCCATATGATTGGTCTTTTCAATGACCATCAATAAGTCACAAGGCCAAACATTTGATAAAATATGCCTTTACATATTGTACCTAAAGTGAAACAGAAAAAGGGAGCGCAAACAAATTAAATGACAAGCCAGTGCAATGGAAAAAGTGCAAAGTAAAGATCTCTTCAGCAAGTGAATAGATCACAAGTACAGCAAAAATAACAAAAGGTATACTCAATACAAATAGTCAGCAACAAGCCTAAGAACAGCAGGACACAGCTCTGATTCTGGGAGATAAGTGTAGCTGCATCAGCATGGGGCAGCAGGAAACAAGGTCTGCACCCACGCGTTTTGCTGCATTAGCTTCCTCAGGAGTCTCATATGGGGAGGTGGTCTAGGGTATAACCTTATATACCTCCCATCCTAATCTAATTAAAGTGCTAACAGGTGAATACACTTAGGGCAGTGGAAAGGCAATATCCTTTAAAAAAAAAAAAAAAACATTTGAATGTAATGCATACATATATATCAAGTTTATGCATATAACATACAGCTCAACCCCCTTATAACGCTGTGCAAAGAATCACATCGCGTTATAAGCGGATCGGGTTTGAAATAATGTACAATTGTATGCATTGTACAATAAAGTATTTAAGATACCAATAATCGTGTTGTAAAGTATTCATAAATACGAAAATTGGGAGCCACGCTTGCATCGCGTTATAAGCGGATTCGCGTTGTAATGGATCACGTTATAACGGCGTTTAGCTGCATTACATAGAAGAAATGGAAGGGCTCCGGCGCAACTGCGCATGACAGATTTCCAGACAGCTCCCGGATGAATAACAAAACTTTATTGGCACATTACACACTAGGACTACACCACGATCTCCCCCTCTACGCGTTTCACGCTCTAGTACAGCGCTTCGACTCCGAGACAAAGCGCTGTACTAGAGCATGAAATACGTAGAGGGGGAGATTGTGGTGTAGTCCTAGTGTGTAATGTGCCAATAAAGTTTTGTTATTCATCCGGGAGCTGTCTGGAAATCTGTCATGTGCAGTTGCGCCGGAGCCCTTCCATTTCTTGTATACCCACAGAAGGCTGCATGCGGGAGCTGAAAATTAGAGGAGAGCAGGACCCAGACCGGAGCTGCAATATAGGTAAGGGTTATTACATTTCCCTCCTACTCCGGTCATCTTAGTGGCCATGCGTAGCTCCCTCTTTCCCAGCCACACATGACCTTGCTGACACCATAGGTGCCAACTACTGACTACCGAAGCGCAGGACAGTTTTTTTCTTTGGATTGCATTACATAGAATCCCAAAAGCTATGTCACTAAATACAAATATTATACACATAACATAAAAATATTTAATACGTTAAACATAAGACATGCAAAACAAGATGTGTACTAAAAATAAAAGCTAACATAACATCCCTAAATAAGGTATAAGATACACTAAGTCTGCATACTAAATTGTCACACTAATGTAGATACAGAATGCAATGGAACATATTAAAATTATAAATAAACTGTATAAATAAAACCTAATAATCCTATAAAACAAAAGTACTAAAGGAGCTCAGGGGATAATCTGGAGGGAATATATAATACAAAGATAAAAGAGATAAAAAGTAATAATTATAATTTCATATTGAAATCAACATATATACAAAGCTACTAATAGAAATAGAACGGTGCATCCCATTGCACAAAATATTAAAGTGAGAAAGGCACCAATATCAATATCTACATTCAGACCTGCTGGACACACAGTACCAAGTCTATGTATGCAGAAGGTCTCTCTCTTGGATAGATCCAGGGTCCTATCACCACCCCTCCAATGGGAAGAAACATGTTCAACACCTTTAAAACAAAGCCCTTGGTGGTATGATCCATGATGCAGATCAAAGTGCCTGGAAACACTGTGTTCCTTCTAATATTACCTACATGTTCTAGAATTATGAATGGTTAGGACTTGGCGTCTCAGAGTTGCAGCCTCTGTAGCCCCTCAAAAACGTTACCTTTGGTAATCAGTCAGGCTGAGGGTAAATGTGTGCCTCTCTGTTGGGAATGCGCGAACTAACGCGCAATGGCGGCGCCCTCTGCACAAGCGACGGCCTGATCGCGTCCCCGGCAACCGGCCTGCGCCTCAACACCTCGCGCTGCTCCCTGCACTGGCCCCCACCCTCGCGAAGTGCCGGCGGGTCCGTCGCAGCCTCCGGTGGCACCCGCTACCACACGGCACTCGCGGAGGGGGGCCAGAAAGTGTAAATTTACCTCGGGGCTACACGTATGTAACCTTCATTCAGACATGCCCTTTGCTTCTTCTCTGTCAGAACACATTTCCACATATTTTAATAAGATACACATTAAGAAATGATATCAAATATGCCACTCAACACTTAGGCAAATTGATATTGAGGAATTAGAAGTAATACATAAGGACTTACCAAATGTACTATTTAAAAAAATCGGATTTTCTTTCTCCTCACATGATAACATTAAATGTGTTTATAAGAAAGGGTGGATTACCCCCCAAGCAAACTGTAGAGGTCCATATTGCAGTCACACAGCCACAAGACAAGGACCCTCTCAACTGTAAAGTTACAGACCCATCTCCTTACTAAATGTAGACCATAAAATCTTAGCTAACAGAATGAATGCTCTTTTATCTAATTCATTACATTTGGATCAAGTAGGGTTCATACCACAAAGAGAAGCCAGAGATAACACTAGGAAAATGATAAATCTAACCTAATTAATCTAATTTAATAATGGGAAAAAAACTCTGTCTTTCTTCCTTTCAATAGATGCTGACAATTGGATCAATTGGCAATACATATTCAACATACTGTACTACTGTAGAAAGAATTAGCATAGGAAACTATTTAATGAACTGCATAAAAGCACTATACGCTTCACCCTCTGCCAAAGTCAAAGTGAACAGTTCCTTCTCTGAGTAATTTGATATCAGGAATTGAACTATTTATTTATACAATGTTTTACCAGGAAGTAATACATTGAGAGTTACCCCTCGTTTTCAAGTATGTCCTGGGCACCGAGTTAGAATGACAAATACATGTTTACAAATACATATATAGCCCTGGTAGGTTTGGGCTATTATTCTGTCCTCCATCTGTGCAATAATCCCTGGTAAGGGCAGGTTTGCCAGGAGTTAAGATGGGTTCTCCCCACTCACTGCAGATCAGTGAGGCAGAGAAAGCAGTGCAGTCAGGCCTGTGTCCAATAAGGGACAGGGGCGGGCTCTTGTTGTATCGGTCTTAATGATCTGCATTTCCTGTATTGAGTCAGTTCCTCCTACCCTGAGAGGAGCTGAGTCTTACCTAACCGAGCTTTCAGGGACCTGGCAGGCTTGAGGCCCTCCCTCTGGAGAGGCTGGTAGACTGTTCCCACTACTCTGATAGGGGGTCGTGGAAGAGCTAGGCCTGCTCCAGGGCCCTGACTGGGAGTGAAAGGCCAGGGTCACCCTGAGGGAGAACTCCTGAGAAGTACTGCTGTGACTGTGTATGCTGTACAGTGTGCTGCAGAGGAAATAAAGTGTTCCTGATTATAAAGAAGCAGTTGTGAGACTGGAATCTCTCATCCCTGAGTGGGACTTTCTATTCCAGGGATTCCACCCCATATCCTGGGGCCTGCAATAGATGGAGGTACTGTCACCGTGAGTACGTACTGGGTATGTCCCCAGAAGCCTGTCCTGACCTTCCCCATAATACCATCAAGCGGGAGACTCAGGAGTCCTGTAAGCCAGCAGGTGCACCACACTATTATGCCTTGTAACCAGAGCAGCATTTCCCCTAGGAGACCCTATTTGTGATTGGGTGGGGGAAGACCCGTTACACATAGCTACATTAAGTGAAAAGGGTTATACAGTACATTATATTAGGAAAAAAGCTAGGGCGCTCCAATGTAACTCACAATAATGTATTGCGTGTTAAATAAACGCACATAGTAGGTCCGAAAATAATAAACAATACTGGCCCTATCGAGAATGATGCAGCTCAACCCGGAGAGGCTCGTCCCACGGTCCTCGAATGGTATATAGAAAATAAATAGGGGAGATCAAGGAAAATAAAATCAGAAATGTAACACTTGGGAACAACCCAAATTGCTATATAGCTAGGGTTAAAAAAGTGTAGCCCTTGTACCCCGGGGGTACTACAACTATGTGTGCTATCACCTGTGAGGCTAACAAGAGGCCTGAACTTCCACCACTGGGAGTCTGGGGTATACTTACACACGGTGCAGTGCCTCCACTGATGAGGGAACCCAACGTGGTGAGGGTGTTCCCTTACCAGACCAACATATACAGTAAATACACACAGTTGGATAAAACAGTATTTACTAGGCATATACTATAACTTCTGCATAACTCTCATTACATCATTGCATCCCCCTGCATGAATAGCATTACATCATCACACGTGTCAATCATTGCGTCCCCTTCCCTTGTTCATCATGGTACCACCCCACATGTCAATCATGCAATACTCTCAGTCCTTCCATAGCAAGGTGTCTGGGCACTTAACCTCTGAGTGTCCACAAACAATACGGTGAGTGTGAGGGATAGCGCTTCCCTGTGTTGGGGCCCGGTGGTGAACTTATACTACCTCCCTGGTCATAGTCCTGACCAGGATAATCCTTGATAATCAGCAGCTCCGCAACGTGGTCCCACGGCGCGATGCGCAGCTCCTTGCAGGAATGATTACACCGTCTGACTCCTCAGGGGAGGGATCCCCAGCCGGATGATTCTTTGAGAACAGTCTCTGCTATGGAGTCAGATATCCTTTCAGCTATCACGCTATACTGACAGTCAGGCACTGTCCTGCAGCATCTCTCTCTCTCTATAAGTATAGTGAAGGAGTCCCTATCTTAAGGCCTTTCCCTATATAATACACTTATTCTACCGTGTCTCTGGGGACTAACTGGGCCCTGGGGGTTTACCTCTGGCCTAGTCCCTGGAGCACTGCTCCGTGGACACTACCTGCACCTTCAGTGTCCAGGTCTTGACTCCTACTTCCTGTCCCAGCAGGCAGTAGTCTTTCCTTCCTTCAGAAGCAATCCAGCCATCCCATCGGCTATCGTGTGTCACCAGGCAGCTTTTCCCTCAGCATGATGGGAGTTGTAGTCTCTCTGCTGCACAATCACCGCGTGCGCATAGGACACTGCGCAGGCACGACTCTAATGGCCGCCACAGGGTACACTTTGCCTGCCTTAACCAGCAAGGACCCCTTAACTTGCATTTTACGCTTCTGCACATGCACGACTCTGCGCTCGTGCGCGCACGCCCAACATGGCGGCGCCCTGCTGCGGGAGCCATCGGCGACTCCGTCGCCCTGCCATCAACATACTGAGGGTAAGGAGGGGGAAAATGGGAGCGCGGGAGACCGGAGGGTACCTGGCTACACATGCAATATGTAAACACTAGCATGGGGATGCACAGAGGTGATTGTCAAACAAAACAGCCCTGCATGCCCCAATTAGCTGTGGCACCAACACTGTGATGGGAATAAATATAAATATAAACTCACACGGCCATGTATGAGTCTGTGCTTGTAGAGGTATCTTTAACCCAGAATCTGACAGTCACGTCCCCTTGTGGAGTGGGACCCTCGTGGTAAACCAGGTACCCATATAGATGGAAGACATCTAGATGATGCAGTTAAAACACAGAATTTAATACATATGTAGCCCTCTTTCCTGCTGATATAGAGAGACTACTAATGCTGTATATACATGCTGGCTCAGCGAGATCTGGGCCTCCGCCAACTGGGAGCCTGGGGTAACAATATGTACTTGGCAGCACCTCCACTTGCCCAGGATCCCCAATAAGTAAGATTCCCCCGGACAAGAATAATGATAATAATCCACAACGTTGTAACCTTTTACTATTAATTGAATGCAGAGCATGAACATACACATCACCCATATAACCACAGTGCATACATATATATAGCAATGCAATAATTAGATATCAGTGGCCTTGCCACACTCCACCTTGGAATAATGTCCTTTACCACCGTGTGCGCCCACACCGTGTCCAATGTACTGGACCAGTCTCTCGGTCACTTAACCCTCAGTGTCCTCAAAGAACCCTCCCCAAGGCGGGATCAGCGCCTGCAGGTACCAGTGTTGGTGCACTTATATACTACCTTCCGACCGCTCCAGCAGCCGGTAACAGTACTTCGCAAAGGATCCGCCGATCCAGCGTAGTCTCTCACGAGTAGCTGCTTGACTCCAGCAGCTTGATCCCAAACCACTGGCAGCACAGCAAGAATACTGTGTCCCTGTCTGCTACTACAGTAAAGGGCATGCTGTCCCTATCTCTGGCTATTCCCTGCTGTACCACAAGCTGGTGGTGACTCAGGGTCTGCACTTGAGCCTAAGGGGAATCTCTGGCCTATGCAGTGGGTCACTGACCCCCTGCAACAAACACCTCCTCTCCCGTTGCTCCTCCAGGACCCTCTGCTAGCGTGGTCTCTCCCCCACACTTCCCTTTCCTGCCTGCCAGCAATCCCTTCACTCCTATTCGTTCCCTGGTGTCATGTGGCTCTGCTGAGGCTCATGGGAATTGTATTCCCACCTCAGAGCCTCCTATCCTTTGGCCAGCCGTTTGCGCTCTTACACTGCGCATGCGCAACCTACCAGGAGCGCCCTGCCGCACATCTGCACTGCGCATGCGCAATGATCAAACATGGCGGCTGCCTATGCTTTCCGGGCCGCCGCGGAGCCTCCCCGAAGCACCGGAGCGCTCCCTGCTCTGCCCCCACCCTACTGAATTGCCAGCGGGTCTGCCGCTCGTCATTACAGCACCCGCAACGGAGGTACAACGGGGGTGGGTGGGGGGGTCAGGGGAACACCACTACACATACAAAATAAATGCTGCAATGAACTCACATAAAAACAAACGTGGGCGCTCTGTTCTGCCCCGGGCTGCATCACGCTAAAAGCTCCTCCGCCTACCGGCTGTCCTCTCTCTCTGCTGGTGTTCGCTATCACAAAAGAACCTTTTGTGGAAAGGATAAGAGAGAACCCTGATATATATATATATATATATATATATATCCATGAAGAAGATTGACCTAGGCGCAAATATGACAGGGAAGAGAAAAAACACAGAAAAAGATCATAGGGCAGTATATCTAATAATGCATAGACTTAAAGATGGTAAGAGATGCGCTTACACAGATTGGATAGGTAAGAGCCTGTAATCCTCTCTGGGACTCGCCAACGTAGTCTTAACTCTGTGACTGCTGGATCTCCAGATATCCTCTCCACGGGAACACAGCTGCAGCTGCTGCATGCACTTCTTGTTTCTGGCACTCACGTTTCTCTATGGCTGGATCTCATAAGAGGGGGGGGGAGGGAGGGATGGGGAGGAAATAATGGAAGGGAACAAAATAGTGTAAAATCGTTTAATCTAAAAAGACTTTATAAAATATAGCTAATCAACTCACATTTGGTGAGATAATAACAGGCAGTAGAGAGTGTTTAGCGAGTCTCTCACACTCGTGTAGAAGCGCCGGTTACCAGTCCTCTCCGCAATCTCTGCTACTTCCGTATCACGTGTTCGGACGTAGCGTGTGACGCGGCCCAGCTCTCGCGAGCTTCACTGTCTGCCAATGCAGGTAATCACTGCCGGAGCTCTCCGTAAATGTCTCTCCACACAGGCTCCACGGCGTGTCTCTCTCTCTGCTGCAAATCATATATGTGAGTATGTGTGATAGATGTGTGATAGATAGTCATAATTATAAATTAGCTATGTATGCTGATGTCAAGGATTGGACTTCGGCTGAAGTGGATCCCAGTGGCAGGAACAACAGGGAGCGAAGTAGGGGTCACAAGCAGAGATCAGAGGCAGGCGGCAGGTAGCGAAGTCAGGAAACAAGCAGGGGTCCGAGGCAGGTGGCAGGTAGCGAAGTCAGGAAACAAGCAGAGGTCGGCAACGAGGAAACTGGAACAGGATGATAGCAATAGCTAACACAGCAGTAAACACAGGAACCTTGCAGGAGCTAAGGAACCAGTATAAACAGGCAAGGAGGAACAGGAAAGGGAGGTTTATATAGGCAGGCTGAGAGGTGGAGCACAGGTGCAGAGGTGTCAGGTATCAGGTTCTGGAATGTTCCTAGTTTAGCAGCAGCAATCCCGGTGGACAAGTTTACGTACTGCAGGCTATAACAAGACAGAGTGGCAGCAGTCCCGGTGGCCAAGCATGGGTACAGCAGGCTAGAGAATATGACAGCTGATAACATATTAATAACTTTAACTAACCCAATTTTTACCATGCCTAATGTACTGCAAGAGCTGGACATCTTTGACCCTATTTCAAACTTTCAAGTAAACCTAAACAAGTCTGAAGTCCTGAATATTTCCCTACACAAATGCAAGTCAATCTCCTGATACAGTACATAGCTTCCCATTCAAATGTAGTAAGTAAAAAATTACAGTAAGTACTTATGTGAATGCCTAACGCCTGAACTTGAAGATGTATACCTATTTAACTCTCCCCCTCTCCTAGAGACCATTAAGAGAGACAAATAAATGGACCAATCTCACTATATCTTGGATCGGTAGAATTAATTTAATTAAAATAAAGATACTCCTGAGAGTTCTATACTTATTTCAGACCATCCCAATTAAATTACCCTCTCATTCATTAAAAACATTCAACACGATGTTAGCATGTTTATATAGCAACCCAAAGAGGCCTAGGATAAAAGCAGGGACTCTTAAAAGGCCAAAGGTTTCTGGGGGGCAAGGTGTTCCTGACTTTAAGATATACAACATGGCTACTAAACTAAGCAGCTTGTTTGATTGGCATGCAAATGGGAACCACAAACTGTGGGGGCAACATGAAAAAATCATACATAAGCCAATAGAGTTATATATAATATATATTATATAATAGTTCTATATAATATTGTTTCATATGTTTTAAAGCTGGGAACCAGTTTAGTTGGCCAGTTGTCATTAGAAAAGGCCACAGTAATGTTGAGTTAGTCTCCTGAAAGGAGGAGGTGTTGGTTTTATGATTTTGTGTTTTGCCTTAAAAGGGCAGTAGCCCTACTTTTTGGTTGCTGTTTTGTGGACAATAAAATCTCCCAAAGTTTGGTTTACCCTAAAGATTGCATGTGTGGAATCTGATCTGACCTCGTCTACAGGCCGATCCATCACAAAATGAAATAAAGCATAATATTTTTATCTCATAAAAAGACAAAGTCGGTTCTACGATGTACCACAACATTCAAATCTATATTTCTCCAACTCAGTGCCGCTGGTCATGTCCAATCCACCGTATATCAAGTACTTTTAGACACGTATTTTTGCTCTAAACCTAATGATACAGAATTATGTGAAAGGGAACTTGAACAAAAACTCCTTATTGAGAAGTGGAATAGAATGCAGGATAGCGCTAGGAAGTCCACTATCAACAAAAATTACAGAAAATTCATATAAAATACTACTCAGATTGTACTACACCCCGGTCTAATTAAACAAAAATCTCTTCCCTGGAGCAGAATTAGTGGTCTAACTCCACTATGTAGAATCATGCAACCAGGCTCAAACTAATGTAGCAGGGTACCCCCTGGCTACAATTCCACCCAATGGGCTGGCAGTAAACCCTTGTGTTATCAGGTTGCCAGTAGTTGGTATGGGTGTTTTTCCCCCTCACCTTTTGTACTGCACTTGAGTGACGGCAGGAGGTGGTACATCCTGTTGTAGCTGGGACAACGGGGTTCCCGCCTTCTGTCTGTATTTAAGAGCAGGACCGCCATATAGTTTGCAGGTTGTTCCTTCCCTTCCCTAGTTATGTTCCCACGGAATGAGACATTTGGACGTATTTTTGCTCTAAACCTAATGATACAGAATTATGGGAAAGGGAACTTGAACAAAAACTCCTTATTGAGAAGTGGAATAGAATGCAGGATAGCGCTAGGAAGTCCTCTATCAACAAAAATTACAGAAAATTCATATAAAATACTACTCAGATTGTACTACACCCCGGTCTAATTAAACAAAAATCTCTTCCCTGGAGCAGAATTAGTGGTCTAACTCCACTATGTAGAATCATGCAACCAGGCTCAAACTAATGTAGCAGGGTACCCCCTGGCTACAATTCCACCCAATGGGCTGGCAGTAAACCCTTGTGTTATCAGGTTGCCAGTAGTTGGTATGGGTGTTTTTCCCCCTCACCTTTTGTACTGCACTTGAGTGACGGCAGGAGGTGGTACATCCTGTTGTAGCTGGGACAACGGGGTTCCCGCCTTCTGTCTGTATTTAAGAGCAGGACCGCCATATAGTTTGCAGGTTGTTCCTTCCCTTCCCTAGTTATGTTCCCACGGAATGAGACATTTGGACGCAGCCATCCTGCCGCAGGGGGAACCTCCGCCGCAACTGCTCTACCGCCGGTCCTTTCAATGAAAAGGTAAGTTTTAGGGTAGAGGGTTAGTTTTAAGGTAGCAGGTTAACTGTTTGGTGTTTTAATGGTTAGGGTAAGGGCATAACTGTAAGGGCTTGGGTTAAAAGGGATTTAGGGTAAGGTGTTAATGTTCATAGGGTAGTATTAGTGGTTAACATTAGGGGGTTTTAGGGTAAGGTTAGGGACTTACCTTAGTGGTGAAGCAGCGGGTGAGTCACAGCCAAGCGCCGGTTGTTATTTGATTGCTTCAAAACGGCCACGACCAAATGTCCTAGACCGATAGGGCACTTTTTTGCTGGTTAGACATACCGTATATACACATGTATTAGCTATTATATACTGCAAGGGTTTTCCCACCTCTCCTCAGGGCCCAGACGCAGGGCGGATTTTGGCCCACCTAATCCGTGTAAGGAACTATAACTATTTACATTGGGTATCACCTGAAATAAAGATTTCCATGTGGACTTCATTGAAGCAAAAACAACCAGCTGTACCAGAGTACTTCGTTTAATGCCGTTTTCCAGGAAATAAAGCACCTAAGAATGTATTTCTTTACAGTTACTATAACTGCCATGGGATAATGTTACAGGAAATTAACTGTTTATTTAAATGTACACAAATAATGTTACTTTGAGGGAATTAAACATTCATGCATTGTTATTGAAACAGAAGAACTCATAAAAGATCATAGTTAAATAACCAGAGGTTTTTGATACTCTCGTATGTCATTTGCAGCAACGAGATAATCTGGTCTCCGCATGAATCTTTTCTGATGGCAAACCGCATACTTTAGATTGGTTTATTTATTATTTAGCAATGATTTAACACAATGGGTGGTACAATGCTTCTCAATATTATTTTAAGCAGCATGTGGTGCAAAGTGGCATGTTACATCTAATTTATGGTAATTGTGCTTTATTTTTGCAAAGCCCATGAATAGAGTAAGTGGAATTCTGTATTCAATCTTCTGTTCAATCTATTTAACCCAAGCACTGGGAGAGGGGACAACAGTACATTGCAATGTGTAACCGTTACACAATTTCAGACACCAAAGAGTCTCTAGGCTGCCACCTTGGATTAGTGATGTCATTTATGACACTGGAAGGCAAATGTGCTATAATATTCATTACTACTCCCACTTATTTATTTATAGAATGTTTTACCAGGAAATAATACATTGAGTTATCTCTCGTTTTCATGTATGTCCTGGGCACAGAGTTATATGACAAATACAGGGTTACAAATACATAGTTACAATGAGTGAAATGGGTTATACAGTACATTATATACAAGACATTGCATGCACAGTTAAAGATAATATATATTATAAGCAAATATAACAGTTATAGACCAGATTAATATGTGAGACGGCTTTAGTTTTAAAAGAACTTAGACTGGTGGCGGAAGTGAGAGTCTCCGGTAGACTGTTCCAGTTTGGGGTGCACGATAAGATAAGGAGCAGCGGCCGAATACTTTGTTGAACCCTGGGACTATGAACAGTCTTTTGCAGTCAGATCTCAGATGATAAGTGCTGCGTGTGGTAGGAGTGAGGAGCTTGTTCAGATAGGCAGGTAGTTTGCCCAGAAAGTATTTGAAGGCAAGACAGGAGAGATGAACTTTGCGCCTAGACTCGAGTGATGACCAGTCTAGTTCTTTGAGCATTTCGCAGTGATGTGTGTTGTAATTGCATTGGAGGACAAAGCGGCATATTGAGTTGTAGAGGTTATCACGTTTCCCAAGATGAGTTTGGGATGCCGTGCCATATACTATGTCCCCATAGTCTATAATTGGCATCAGCATCTGCTGTGCGATGCGCTTTCTGACCGCACACTTAGGGAGGATTTGTTCCTATAATGTACACCTAGTTTGGCATAGGTTTTGGATGTTAGGGTATCAATGTGCAACCCAAATGTTAAATGGGAGTCAAACCATACAGTATGCCCAAATATTTGAAACTAGTAACAGGGGCTAGGATAGTATTAACGTTGGTTCTGATCTGTAGCTACTTCATTAGAAGCTTTAGAAATGTAGCTGTGGTTCCAATTACCATTGCTACAGACTTGTCAGTGTTTAGAAACAGTTTGTTTTGGGAAATCCAATTTTCAAGTCTCAAAAAGTCAGATTGAAGTACATGTCCAAGGTCAGAGAGGTTAGGGCAGTGTGCATATAATATTGTGTCATCCGCATACTGTACATGTGTATTGAGGCTCCCTGACAAGCTGTAGGAAGATCATTAATGAACACTGAGAACAGTAGGGGCCCCAGAACAGAGCCTTTTGGGACACCGCAGGTGATATCCAAGGGGTTGGAGTTAGAGCCTGAGATGGACACATGTTGGGATCTACCTGATAGGTAGGAATGAAACAAGTTTAAAGCATGCTTCCCTATTCCAGAGCACTGGTATCGCTTCTTCTGTGAAAGTACTGTACAACCATCAGAACATCAAGAAAAATATAGGTTTGTGCTATCACTGATGAAGAAGAAACCAGAGTGATTACCAGTGAATTACATGTACACTAGTCATACATGGCATCACAAATTCAGGATAGCCCCTGTGAAGTGAAAAGGTTATCTGAAAAATATGTTGTAAAGTTAATTTTATTATTGATAAGTAATTATTTATTATTAATACTTTTTAATTTGGTTATCAGGGGTATTTCCAGATTACTGAAGAAACACAAATTGGCCCAGCTTCACAAAACTGGAAGCCGGGTAGGTTGCAGGTAACTACAGGCCAGTGAGTCCGACATCAGTAGTGGGGAGATTAATAGAAACACTGCTAAAATAAAAAATGTGTAACAACTTAGAAGATCACAGGCAATGTGGCTTAACTGATCATGTCAAACAAAACCTCATGTTATTTTTGCTGGGGGGACAAAGGTACTGTAATAGATAAGAGTGGATCAGTAGGTGTACTGTAGCTTATCTAGATATTAGTAAGTCTTTTGACACTGCTCCACATACAAGACCGATAAGCAAGTTTCAATGCTACGAATTTGATTTTATGGTGGTTGCATGGATGACACTGCTTGAAGGATAGGCAACAAAGAGTTGCGGTGAATGGGGAGGGGAAGGTAACCAGTAACCAGTGACCAGTGCAATATCGCATATCTGTACTGGGACGGTTGCTCTTGAATATCTTTACCAGTGACATAACAAATGGTCTTCTAGCACGAAAGTATGCCTTTTCACAGATACCACAAAATCTGCCACAGGGTTGACACTCTTGGGGATATTTAATTATTTATAGAAAGTTTTACCAGGAAATAATACACAGAGTTAGCTCTCCTTTTCAAGTATGTCCTGGGCACAGAGTTACTGTATGATGACATTGTTAAATTAAATGAACAGAGGTTATACATTCCATTTACAGACATGTCATGGACAGTTAGAGATAATATATGATTATGGGCATATTTAAACAGTTACAGACAAGAGTAAAATGTGAGATAGCTGATGTTTTCAAATTACTGGGGGCCGTTTCGAGTCTCTGGTAGGTTGTTCTAGTCGGGTGGTGCATGGTAATAGAAGGAGGAGCAACAAGATTCCTTGTTGAACCTTGAGACATAAACAGTCTTTTGCTGAACAGATCTCAGGTGATAAGTGCTGTGTGTGGTAGGGTGAGAAGTTGCTTCAGATAGGCGGGTGGAATGCCCACAAAGTATTTGAAGGCCAGACAGGAAAATTCTCTTTTCATCTGGGTAGCAAATCTAGTTATTTGAGCATTTCAGTCATCTGTGTTGTAGTTACATTGTAGGACAAAACTGCATATTGAGTTGTAGAGGGTGTCTAGTTTGCCAAGGTAAGTTTGGGGTCCTGTACCATATACTATGTCCCCATAGTCTATAATGGGCATTCGCATCTGTTGTGCAATGCACTTTCTGACCAGCAAGCTTAGGCAGGATGTGTTCCTATAAAGTACACCTACCTAGTTTGATATAGGTTTTGGATGTCAAAGTATCAATATGCAACTCAAATGTTAAATGGGAGTTGAGCCATATGCCCAGCTATATAATGATGATTTACTGTAGGTTGGTTAGAAGAATGTTCAGAGTGTGGCAATTACAATTTAATGCTAAATAAGCATATAGATCATGGGTAAGACCTAACCTACAGTGCTGTGTTCAATAAATTGGTAATGGTACGAAGAAGGGCTACTCAAATATGCTTGATCTATACCATAAATGTTATCAGGAAAGACTTAAGAACTGTAGCATGTACAGCTTGGAGGGAAGAGGGGGGATATGAGAGAACATTTAAAATATATAAAGGCTTTAAACAAAGTACAAGAGATTGGGACTTCTGAGAGCTATTCACCTAAGAAGTCCACCAAGCAAAGAGCTCAGCTGAAGCCTAAACTAGATTTTATTTTTCCATTTTGTGTTTTAAACACACAAAATGAAGTCCATTGTCAGAAAAATATACTCTATCACACCGAAGGGCTTCGATAATTCTTTTATTATTGCCTCCCCCTATTTCTACAGTTTAACTTGCTCAGTTGCTGTATCCCTGGAAGCCTCTCATGGGGCCATATAAGCTGCATCACCTTGTGAAGGTGCAGGAATTAAAACGCAGGAAGCATTCTTTCTTTTTATTTTGATTCATTTCCACTATAGGCGAGGATTTGTGCTGTGCCCTGACTTCTATGCCCCCCGGTGGGTCCAGATATTTCTGAGGGCTGTGTTACCACGTGGATGCAGGCCATAGTGTGCTGTGCAGAGTGATTAGACCAGAGACAGCTCTCTCTCCTACCAACTCTGCTCTGAATACTTGGGGCATTGTGCTCTCCGTCTGGGACCCCAAATGCTCCATTCAGCCCCGAGGTGACAAGTGAAACTCTCTAAAAACAAAATCTTTTTCTTAGTACCTAATGAATCTCACAAGAATTCAGAAATGAAGAAGCACAAGTAATCGTTTAATTCTTCTGGTGCATTAAGTTTTTGAAGATTATTTTTAGAAACTTTATTTAATGTATTATTTTTGTGTAGACAGAGGAACAGCCGATAGTCTGCAGAGCAGGATTGTATCAATGGATTACCTGTGTAATCACAACCTTTATACTCTCTTTGGTGCCAAGCATCTATAGTATGTGCTGGAACAAATGCCTTCTTAAACTCCTACCTCTCCTTCACTGCCCTAGAAAATGTATTTACAATGTATTTTTCAATTACATTTTAAGTAATCCAGAGCTCCTTTTTGATAAGTACCTCAGAGTCCTAATAAACATTTTATATACTCTTAATAGGAAAATATGGAAATTAAGGGGCCGCGCCTTTCCCCCCCCATCCCTCCAATCTTCCCTCTAGAAAATCTGCATGATTTGGGACATGGCATGCATATTTCTATCTCAATCCATATCATCTATGCTTGAACAACAAAAGTTCTCTCTACTGATGTCTTACTTCCACTATTATAGAAAAGAGCTCACAGTCGGCCCTAAGAGAATTATTAAAGAAGCCTTCCCGTACAGTAGGTTGCATAAAGGGCTTTGTTTCAGCCTGAAATGTCACCTTGTTTTTTAGCATGTAATAAATTGCCTGTTTTCCATACTACTCAGGAGAGCTGAGGAATTCCTTTTCTTTTGCTCTTGACCAGAGGTGGTTTGTGTAGAAAAAAAAAGAAGTCCTCCAGCGAATAGACTCAGTTCATCATCCCAAACAGGTATACGTGGGAAGAGACAGACAAAACACACAAGAACAAACAAAAGGAACGAGGTATGGTATCAATAAAAATAAACTATAAACCAGAAATATAAATAGCTTGAAATAGCAAGATACTAAAAACCTAAAAATACTAACAGACACACACTTACATGTGCTGAATCACACTGGGGATAGGGATGTGACCTTCCACAGCAACCAGTGAATAACTTTAAAAAAGGTATAGAAATAGGAACATAGCATAATAAGTTTTAATAACAATAGGTACATTTAAAAAATGGATGCACTCACAAATGGCCAATTCAAAAAGGCATTAGTGAATAGCTTTCCAGCCTTGTATTCATCCAGTCTAGCTCTCCCATGTCTGTCCCTCTGCCTTGAAGCTGCGGGGTTACTCCGTGGTGCTTGGCTCAGCTACTCCTGAATCCATCTGTGTTCTTTGCTTGACGGTGGCTCCCTCAGGTTTGTGCACAGCCCGGAGTGAGCCCTCCGATTTCCGTGCCTGCCAGGGTCCTGTTTGCGCAGCTCTACAGAGGTCTGTCACGGTGTTAGCTGATGGTTGATCGCCGGTTTAGTGTTGTACGGTGTCTTACAATAGTCAAAATTAATCAAATGCGTTTCGCATGTTGCTCCCTCAGTGATGATACTTCGTAGGGGTATTCACCAAAAAAATATAGTAGTCTCAGAAGATCCTTTAAAGCTGCCGTTCAGTCTTTTTTTTTTTTTTTTTTTTTAATTCAATAGTTTCATGTGGGCAATCTCTAATTACCTAAAGAACTGTATAGCTGCCAGTCAATTCGTTCTCCAGGTATTGATCGGCGAAATTTGGCGACATCTTTAGATATGGCATATGTTTTTCATCTGCTTCTGTCAGTCAGTGGAAGCTCATGAATATTCATGAGCACTCCTGCACTGACATGTGCAAGAGGGAGGGCAGGGCTGTCAAAGGGGTGTGCCAGGGCTTGTGACAGGACATGAAGGGGCAGTGCCTTAGCAAATGCTTGTTAAAATAGAATACAAGAAAATTGATCTTTCAAAGTTGTTTTTTTAAAAACAGAAAATGCTAAAAGTATTTTTTCTTACTACAGAACTGATTTATTAAAAAAAACACATATGCAGGATATTGACTGAACTGCAGCTTTAATTCGGTGCAGCTACCAGATAGAATTTAGTCTGACAGCTTGCACAACACAAAATATATAGTCCCAAAATGCTGGCAGAGACTGGTAGACCTGCTACAGTAAAAAAAAAAATGCTAATAACAGACCTAATTTTACAAACAAGTCTCTCCACAGGGAATAAGGTAAAATCATACAATCACAAAAGATGTAAATATAGATAAAATCGCACACACCTACTGTAGTGCAGACGGTTATTTTAAACCAATTCAGTGGCAATTACCAAAAAGACCCAGGTACATGCTGGGTAAATGCTGGAACATTTCAGTGACATTTCTGCAGAGACTAATGGCCCATCGGATTAACAGCAGGGATCCCTGGCAGTCCCATTCTAACTGAATGGGGCTGCCAGGGACCCCTGCTGTGTTAATCCGATGGGCCATTAGCCTCTGCAGAAATGTCACTGAAATGTACCCAGCATGTACCTGGCTAGTTTAAGGCAAGTTTAAGGCAAGTCTTAGAATACTCGTTGGCTCATCTGTAAGAGTGTATAGTCCTGATATGTGGTCTAAAATACTTACTATAAATAAAATACAGGGAACTAGTATAAAATTGCATACTTTAAGAACATCTATATACCTTATCCTATTAATCTTCTAAAGGTATAATAAAAATCTTAATATACCTTGGTAATTGAAAACACATCTCCAATACATAAATATAAAAAGCACAGAAATGTGAAGATAAAATTACACCAGATAAGAACATAAATATCATAGGAAGGCAGCGATATACATAATAAGATACATGGAGATAGTATTAAGGTGCTTGCTTAAAGAACATCTGTATATTAATCTTATCTGATGGTATAGGAACACACCTGATATACCTTAATAATGAACTATATATATATATATCTCCAATACATAACACATCTTTGGTGCCAAGCATCTATAGTATGTGCTGGAACAAATGCTTTCTTAAACTCCTACCTCTCCTTCACTGCCCTAGAAAATGTATTTACAATGTATTTTTCAATTACATTTTAAGTAATCCAGAGCTCCTTTTTGATAAGTACCTCAGAGTCCTAATAAACATTTTATATACTCTTAATAGGAAAATATGGAAATTAAGGGGCCGCGCCTTTCCCCCCCATCCCTCCAATCTTCCCTCTAGAAAATCTGCATGATTTGGGACATGGCATGCATATTTCTATCTCAATCCATATCATCTATGCTTGAACAACAAAAGTTCTCTCTACTGATGTCTTACTTCCACTATTATAGAAAAGAGCTCACAGTCGGCCCTGAGAGAATTATTAAAGAAGCCTTCCCGTACAGTAGGTTGCATAAAGGGCTTTGTTTCAGCCTGAAATGTCACCTTGTTTTTTAGCATGTAATAAATTGCCTGTTTTCCATACTACTCAGGAGAGCTGAGGAATTCCTTTTCTTTTGCTCTTGACCAGAGGTGGTTTGTGTAGAAAAAAAAAGAAGTCCTCCAGCGAATAGACTCAGTTCATCATCCCAAACAGGTATACGTGGGAAGAGACAGACAAAACACACAAGAACAAACAAAAGGAACGAGGTATAGTATCAATAAAAATAAACTATAAACCAGAAATATAAATAGCTTGAAATAGCAAGATACTAAAAATCTAAAAATACTAACAGACACACACTTACATGTGCTGAATCACACTGGGGATAGGGATGTGACCTTCCACAGCAACCAGTGAATAACTTTAAAAAAGGTATAGAAATAGGAACATAGCATAATAAGTTTTAATAACAATAGGTACATTTAAAAAATGGATGCACTCACAAATGGCCAATTCAAAAAGGCATTAGTGAATAGCCTTCCAGCCTTGTATTCATCCAGTCTAGCTCTCCCATGTCTGTCCCTCTGCCTTGAAGCTGCGGGGTTACTCCGTGGTGCTTGACTCAGCTACTCCTGAATCCATATGTGTTCTTTGCTTGACGGTGGCTCCCTCAGGTTTGTGCACAGCCCGGAGTGAGCCCTCCGATTTCCGTGCCTACCAGGGTCCTGTTTGCGCAGCTCTACAGAGGTCTGTCACAGTGTTAGCTGATTGGTTGATCGCCGGTTTAGTGTTGTACGGTGTCTTACAATAGTCAAAATTCATCCAATACATAAATATAAGAGAACAGAGATGTGAAGATAAAATTACACCAGATAAATATCATAGGAAGGCAGCGATATCCATATCTATATTTAATCCTATGGGTACTAGGGTTTGCAGAGGGAAGATCCAGAAAGATTCCCTCTTTGACATTTTCTGTATAAAATCGCCCCCCTTACAGTCACACTTAACCTGCTCTACACCCCAGAACCGTAAATAAACTGGATCTTGGATGTGTACCAATTTGTAGTGTTTGGATACAGTATGTGTTTCCATTTCTATAGTGATTTTCCTTATATGTTCTCCTACTCGAGTTTTTAATTTTCGTATTGTCCTACCTACATAGTAAAGCTTACAGCTACATTCAAGCACGTAAATAATTCCTTTGCTGTTGCATGATATATTTGATTTTATTGTATGATTTTCAGATGAAGTTGTGCATATAAACTCTTTCATCTTCGTTTCCTGCCTCATATTGTTTTTACATGCTTTGCAATTTAAACACTTGAAAAAGCCCTTTTATGTATGCTTCAGCCAACACTCATCTTTCTTATTTTTTTAAATAGTTGGTACAATCCTTTGTCTTAGGTTAAGAGCCCTTGAGAAGATCACATCTGGTTTATCTCTAATTATTTCTCTTAGGCCTTCATGTTTTTGGAGTATATGCCAGTGATTTTTTTTTTTTTCCTTTTATTTTACCAGCTTGACTACTGAAGGTTGTGACAAAGGGAATAAATTGTTTACCTGTTGCTGGTTGTATTATTGGTTCCTAATACTTTAACATATTCACCCTTTAAATATTAACAACCTTCATGATTGCATTATCAATTACCCTTGCTTCATACTTTTTCTCCAGGAATTTATTCTTCATTGGTTCAATCTGGCTTTCGAAATCTACTCCTTTGGAGCAGTTTCTTTTTGACCGTCTGAATTCTCCACATGGAACATTATCTAACCAGCTTTTCTTATGACAGCTCCTTGCATTAATATAATTGTTGCAGTTTACTGCTTTAAAAATGTTTTCGTTTAAATACTTCTGTTCTCAATGTATATCTCTAGGTCAAGAAATTCTACATTTTTTACTAATACTGTAAGTAAACTTCAAGTTTAGATAATTCTGGTTAATTTCTTCAAAAAGGTCCAGTAGTCTCTCTTCACTACTCTTCCAGATGATTAGAATATTATCTACTGTATGTAGTGTTTCCATAACACCAGGTCCATGCCATAGCTTGCATTGGACCAGGTGGTTTGGCCCTCCCACCAACCTAAAAATAGGTTGGCGTAGCTAGGCGCGAACCTGGTACCCATTGCCGTACCCCTGGTCTGGAAGTAATAATCTCCTCCAAACCAGAAAACATTGTGGTTCAAAATGAACGATATTCATCCATTATAAACTCTATTTGACTGGTTTCCAAATCCTCATATTTCTTGAGACTATATAGAGTGGTGTCACATCCCTGCTGGTGTCCTATACTCATGTATAGGGATGTGACATCGCATGTGGCCAGTAAATATTCCTGATCCCAACTTACTTTATCCAGGATTTGCAAAACCTGGCTCGTATCTCTCAAATGGGAAGCTTATTTTCTAACTGATGGCTGTAATAGACTGTCTATATACGCTGAGAAATTTTGCGTAAGGGATCTTAGTCCTGATATTATAGGCCTCACTGGTTGTTTGTCTAGAGACTTATGTACCTTGGGGAGGAAATAGAAAACAGGCATCTTTGGGTTCTCCATTTTCATATATTCATATTCTATTTTTTTTTTCTTCAAGATAATCCCTTTAGTTAGGACTTCATCAAGGAGGAGAGCAAGCTACTTATTATAGTCTGTGATGGTGTTGCTTGTTAAGTACTGGCATCACTCAATAGCCTCTCTGCCTCCTTAATGTAGTCATGTGTATTTAATATAACTACTCCACCCTTATCGGCTGGTTTTATAACTATATCCCTGTTACTTGCTAATCTTTCTAATGCCTCGCTTTCTTCTTTAGATAGGTTTGGTCTCTTCATCTTTCTATTCCCATCTCCAATATTCTTTAAATCTTCTTCCACTATTTATTGGAATGTCTCAAGATAAGGTCCCCTGCAGAAACTTGGGTAGAATTGGGACGGCTTTTTATACCTTTAGAAGATTAATATGATAAGGTATATAGATGTTCTTAAAGTATGCAATTTTATAATTGTTCCCTGTATTTTATTTATAGTAAGTATTTTAGACCACATATCAGGACTATACAGTCATAGGTGTGTGTGATTTTATCTATATTGATAGATTTTGTGATTCTATGATTTTACCTTATTCGTAACATTAGGTCTGTTATTAGCATTTATTTAGCAGGTCTACCAGTCTCTGCCAGCATTTTGGGACTATATATTTTGTGCTGTGCAAGCTGTCAGACTAAATTTTATCTGGCAGCTCCACCGAATTAAAGGATCTTCTGAGACTACTATATTTTTTGGTGAATACCCCTACGAAGTATCATCACTGAGGAAGCGAGATGCAAAACGCGTTTGATGAATTTTGACTATTGTAAGACACCGTACAACACTAAACCGGCGATCGACAAATCAGCTAACAACCTGACAGAC
Source organism: Ascaphus truei (assembly GCF_040206685.1). Taxonomy (NCBI): domain Eukaryota; kingdom Metazoa; phylum Chordata; class Amphibia; order Anura; family Ascaphidae; genus Ascaphus; species Ascaphus truei. The sequence continues at coordinate 398,077,344 of NC_134486.1, forward strand.
CTCTGTAGAGCTGCGCAAAACGGACCCAGGTGGGCACGGAAATTGGAGGGCTCAACCCAGACTGTGCACAAGCCTGGGGGAGCCACCGTCAAGCAGAGAACACAGAGGGATTCAGGAGTAGCTGAGCCAAGCACCACGGAGTAGCCCCGCAGCTTCAAGGCAGAGGGACAGACGTGGGAGAGCTGGACTGGATGAATACAAGGCTGGAAGGCTATTCACTAATGCCTTTTTGAATTCGCCATTTGTGAGTGCATCCATTATTTTAATTTACCTATTGTTATTAAAACTTATTATGCTATGTTCCTTTTTCTATACCTTTTTTAAAGTTATTCACTGGTTGCTGTGGAAGGTCACATCCCTATCCCCAGTGTGATTCAGCACATGTAAGCATTGTATTGTATGTCTTTATTTATATAGCGCCAAAAATGTACTGTCTGTTAGTAATTTGAGATTTTTAGTATCTTGCTATTGATATTTCAGGTTTATAGTTTATATTTATTGATACCATACCTCTTTCCTTTTGTTTGTTATTGTGTGTTTTGTCTGTCTTTTCCCACGTATTCCTGTTTGGGATGAAGAACTGAATCTATGCGCTGGAGGGCTTCTCTTATCTACAGAAGCTGCTTTTTTGGAGGGATTGGAACTACCTCCTTCGACTCTAGCAGCAGGTACTGTATCTCCAGACACAGTAAATTTTATATTTATATTAAAATTTTACTGCAATTGTCTTGTACCCTGGTAGTTGGTTGGCGCTACTTTTCTCTCTTATGACTGGAAGTGGTGTCCACTTTCTTCCTAGTGCACCACTAGGCCTGTGTAAAGGATCGACGAGGGCGTGCCACTTTTGTTTTTACATTTAAAAGAAGCATTCCTTGGCATATTTTTTTTTTTTACACTCTTACCCAGACCAGGGGGAACTGTGGAGCTTATCGGTGGTACCCCGATGTCGAGGGAGCCCTGGTTCAAGAACGGTGAGCCTGTTTAAAATAGGGGCCCAGTCGGCATTCATAGGTGAGCTATATGGCAGTTGGGGTACGGACACGGCTCTGCAGCCAATAGAAAAGCTCTGAGGTCTTTCAACGTTTCAGACGATAAAATTCTTGGTGTCCCAATCAAAGATGAACCTCACATGTCATGAATTGGAGAAGAGTCTTTAGTGTTGAGAGAGGAATCCTGACCTTTTCTCTACTATTGTACTTTACAGCTTACTGCTGTTTAAAACAGTTTGTTGTAGAAATATATAGTATTTGTGTTTCAATGCAATGTTGTTATTTACAACCTTAAAGTTATGTGCCTATGCAGCAGGCTCACACCCTCTAAAATAATGTACCACTTGGGTTTTGATCTGTTGGACTATCACAGAAAATATTTTTCTTCTTATTTATCATAATTAACATCTTAAGTTGGAATGTTGAGTGAATCAAATCTCAATTAAAAGGCAACACAATTTTGACTAATTTAAAAAGATTAAAATCCAACATTGCTTTTCTATAAGAAATCCATCTAACAGATGAGGAACATGACAAATTAAAATGAAGCTGGGCCCAATCTAATTTATATTTTTAATTTAATAGAAAAAAAGAGAGCGGTTGCTGTTTTAATCAGGAAGGGCTTGTGCTTTGAGCTCATTGATAAAGGGCAAGATCAAGAGGGTAGATACATTATTTTCTCATGTTAAAATCTATCATAGGCAGCACGTGCTGATCAACATTTATGCTCCTACATTTTATTTTATAAATCCCGCAAATATGCTCTTAGAATTCCAAAATATATCCCTAATTTAGAGTTCATGTATATTTCTTAAGCCTTTAGAGCAGCAATAAATTCAAAATCCTATGTGGTTTTTAAAAAAAAAAATCAGTTGTGTATGACGGTGAGGGAGTAACCAGGCTCAAAAATAAAGATTAAGCCCACTTGGTTACCCGTGATCCGTGTTTTAAGGTCTTAGAGTGTCAGCTCTTGGACCTGACCGTCGTATATGCATTGCTGTGACTGTGTGCAAAATTATGCGACAATACAGTATTTTTGCCTTTCAGGAGTGCTAGCAAGCAGAGATTGCAGGGCTGGGAGTTTCAGGGTGGGTTTTGCGGAGAGAGTCTTGTAAGATTTTGGCTATGTAGCGGGGTCCCCGGGTTACGGGATACCAAAAAAATGTACTTGAGAATCAGGTAAGATTCTTGGATACATTGAAGCACAGTGCTCCGGCAAAATCCTACCCTGGAAACGTTCTTGCAACTCACCGCCAGGGTTCCCTGCTTCAGCACAGACCAGAAAGATAAAAACAGGGCATAGGGGATCATGGTATCACCAGAACGGTACAGGGGTCCCTAGCATAAAGGGGGATGTCCAGTCACCTTGAACCTTATATAGGGGTTCAGGGAGTGATCCAGCTATGTGATAAAGCTGCAAGGTTTTTTTGTAAAGTCTAAAGTCAGGTTTCTACCGTGTGGCAGGGATGAGGCTACTAAGAGTAGACAGTATATCATCTTATTCTATCCCTGACACCAGCAGGGGGACTTAGACATTTTTAGCACATGATACAGGGGAAAAGTATATTTTATTAAAGTGTACATTTACTACAGGTATATATGTTTGATGCACTGTATATGAACTGTGGGATTTCTAAGTCCGGGGGTCCAAGAGACCAGATGGCTACCAAGCTTGGTGCCACTGAGACGGCTCAGGTCCCGGAGTTGAAAGCCTCAGGGATGCCATGGTGTTATAACAGGAGGAGTACCCACGTCCTGGTCTAACAAAGGGATATCCTGCAACCATTTGCCCAACCCCAGACTTTGCAGAGCCTGGACAGCAGGGGGCTCAATATGCTAAGAGGCAGAGGTGCCAGGCTTGCGCATGCCCCATAGCAGAATTGGAAAAGGTACCCATCCGGCATCAGAATACCGGCAACTTGGTGATAGGCTGGCAGGGAAATTCCCACGTGCTGATTGGCTGTAGTGGTTTCTGAATGGGACTCCAAAACCTCAAACCGATAAGAAACCTTGCAGCCAATCAGGACCTCAGATTCCAAGCGCCAAACCATCAATGGCAAATTTAAAGATGCTATGGACGAAATAGACGCGAGCCGGCTTCAAGGATTTCAACTCAAGAGATTTTCTAAGTCCCGCTTTTCAGGGGCCTAGTTCTGAAAACGGAACGTAGCTGTTTGCATGCCGAATTGCGCTCCAGGACTTTTGTGAGTACCTCCCGGTCATTGGAAAGGACTCGTACACACTTCATTTGTTAACATTTCGTTCTAGGAAAGTTTCGTTTGTTAGCCCAGATCCCAGTAAGTGTGTTTGTCATTGCACATTGTGATCCATTGTGTGTATATATTTTTGTGGAATAAATTACAATGTATTTTACTGCCTTGTCTTGCTCAATCATATGATCCTGGTATAAAAGGTGTTAATAACCCTGGTCTCCCATGACAGTGTAGTATTTAAGTAATAATCCCTGAAGAACAGGGCATTACTACTGGCCAATACTGGCCCTGGCTGGAAGAGTTGAAGGCCCGAGGTGAAGCCGAGGGACTTTAACCCAGCCAGGGCATTATTGGCCAGTAATGCCCTGTTCTGAGGGGATTATTACTATTATAGGCTAAATGTAGGCTTTTAAAAAATTTTTTTTTTACATTTTTCATAAAAAAGATACATTTTTGTAGACATTGATTTTTATAAGCATGATTGTCTACATTCTTATGCTTTTACTGCAAGTTTATTAAAAGGAAATTGTACATACACACAGACCCCTCTATATACTGTACACACACACTTTGCAACCCCCCTCTATATACATAAACAGGCTCTGCAGTCCCCCTTACACACTGTGCAGCACCCATACCTCTACACCCACAAAACACACTGCAGCCCTCCTCCACCCTCTACACTCACAAAACACACACAGCAGCCCCCCCCCTCTACACCTACAAACACACTGCAGACACACACACACACCAAAACACACTCTGCAGCCCTCCTCCCCAATCTACATGTAGCCAGGTACCCTCTGGTCTCCCCGCACTCCCGGTTTCCCCCTCCAAACCTCAGTATGTATGATAGGGTGACGGAGTCACCGGTGGCTCCAGACACAGGGCGCCGCCATGTTAGGCGTGCGTGCGCATGAGTGCAGAGTTCTGCATGCGCAGAAGCGGCGAGGAGCTGAGAGAGCCTGAAAGGTGTCGCATGAGCAGGGCAATGTTGCACATGCGCAGTGTCCTATGCACACGCAGTCCCAATGTTAATGGTGCAGCAGAGACTACAACTCCCATGATGCTTAGGGAGAGGCTGCCGGGTGACACACGATAGCCAATGGGATGGCTGGATTGCTTCTGAAGGAAAGACTATTGCCTGCTGGGACAGGAAGTGAGGGGACAAGACATGGACACTGAAGGTGCAGGTAGTGTCCACGGAGCAGTGCTCCAGGGACTAGGCCAGTGGTAAACCCCCAGGGCCCAGTTAGCCCCCGAGACACGGTAGAATAACTGTATGGTATAGGGAAAGGCCTTAAGATAGGGACTCCTTCACTATACTCATAGAGAGAGCGTGAGATGCTGCAGGACAGTGCCTGACTGTCAGTACAGCGTGTAGCTGAAAGAGTATCTGACTCCATAGCAGAGACTGCTTCTCAAAGGATCATCCGGCTGGGGGTCCCTCCCCTGGGGAGTCAGACAGTGCAATCTTTCCTGCAAGGAGCAGCACGTTGCGCCGTGGGACCACGTTGCCGGGCTGTTGATCATCAAGGATTATCCTGGTCAGGACTATGACCAGGGAGGTAGTATAAGTGCACCAACGGGCCCCAACACAGGGAAGCGCTATCCCTAACACTCACATTAACATTATAGCTGGTGGACACTCAGAGGTTAAGTGAGGTAGAATGTGATGCTCCAAAATCAGAAAGAGTTCCATCTGTAGCATATAATGAGCATAATAATCCAGATGACAATGGAGTGTCCAGGAGTAATGAATGAACTCTCAATAGGGAGGAATATGTGTCTAGTAGTGTCCACTTGACAACCACAGATTTGGCACATTGATAAACACCCAGCCAGTTTATGTGATTCAAATGATAAACAAGTAGTACAGGATTCTATACATATATATGACAGGGCACTGCGGCCCTTTACCTGTGTACTTCTGAGGGCATTCCAGACATCAGGGGCGTGCAGTTCATCCAGTAGGAATCTGCTACCTACCAGAGGTTAAGTGCCCTGGCACATTGGTACACCAAGGACAAAGGGTGATGCAATGACTAATATGTGGAGTAATGCCATGATTGACATGGGGGTGGTACCATGATAATTATGATGAATTATGCATTGATGTCTATGCAATGAGAGTTATGCAGAAGTTATAGTACATGCTCAGTAAATACTGTTTTATCCAACTGTGTGTGTATTTACTGTATGGTTGTTCTGGTAAGGGCATACTCCCACCACATTGGGATCCCTCATCAGTGGAGGCGCTGCACCGTGTGTAAGTATACCCCAGGCTCCCAGTGGCGGAGGTTCAGGCCTTCTGTTAGCCTCACAGGTGACAGCAGCACACGTAGTTGTAGTACCCCAGGGGTACACCCGCTACATACATACATATACACACACTGCAGCCCCCCTCTACACCCACAAAACACACCGCAGACACACACACACCAACAAAACAGACTGCTGTCCCCTCTACATCCATAAAACACACACCAGCAGACCCCCTCTACACCCACTGCAGCCCCCGTGCAAACCCACACACCCATACAACACTGCACCCCTCCTCCACCCACAAACACACACTGAAGACACACACACACACTGCAGCCCCTCCTCTACACCCACAAAACACACACTGCAGACACACACACACACAAAACACTCTGCACCCCTCCTCCACCCACACAACACACACTGCAGCCCCCCTCTGCACCTACAAAACACATACTGTAGAGATGCACACAAATCAACAAAACAAACTCTGCCACCTCTGCATCCACAAAACACACACCAGCAGCCCCCTCTACACCCACAGCAGCCCCCTGTAAACCTACACGCTGCAGACACACACACACCAACAAAACACTCTGCACCTCTCCTCCACCCACAAAACACACACACACTGCAGCTCCCCCTCTACACCAACAAAACACACAGCAGAAACACACCAACAAGACTCTGCTGCCCCCTCTACACCCACAAAACACACAGCAACAGAAGACACACACCAACAGAAGACACACACACTAATAAAACACTCTGCTGGCCCCCATTACACCCACAATACACACAGCAGACACACAAACCTTTCCCCTCACTCTCCTGTGCGGAGCTCTCTGCAGGCAGGGAGGGGGAGGAGTCAGTGGATTGTTGCTGCCTTCTGCCCAATCACCTCCCCTGTCTAAGAGCAAATTTCACTCTTTGTGAATGAAAGCTGAATGGCTAAAAAACTTGGCAGGGTGCCCAAAATTCCGGGCCATTACTGATTGGTTAAAATTCCGGGAATTATCCAATCAGAGAGCAGGGATTTCAATAATGTCCGGAATTTACCAGCTTTAGCCTATAATAGATAATACAGACTGCATTTTTTAATTTCCCCACAGCTCTTTATGCCACACTCTAGATGCTGTTTTATTTGTGTAGTATTAGTTAATACTTACTGTACTGCATTCTTTTAATTTCCCCACAGCTATTTGTGCCATTTTTACACGTTTGAATGTATTATCCTTCCTTGGGTTGCTGCAGAAACCAGATACAAAAGCACAATATTTCCTCGTCTGAAACAGGCAGCCAGTGTGAACCCGGGGAAGCAGGATCTTTGCCGAGCAATCGTGGGAGAATGGATCAATCAGCAACTTAGGTACAGTAATTACATTTCCTTAAAGCTAAGCAACTGCTGCATCTATTAACCCACTCTTGGCTGTGCGCTATATTTCCTGTGCTGTTCACCTTACCAAGGAGGCTCACAAATGTGTGCGGTTGTGATGTGAATAGGTGCAGACTCTTGCATCTTTCTCCCAGGGTGCTGTTGTTGGGCTGGCTAGTGATGTAAGCCCTTGAGGGTAGTAAGAAAGGGCGCCAGGATCTTTATTCACAAACAGGATAAGTTTATTTGGATATAGTCACATTTAAACAAATCTTCCTTGGGGCTCCACACAGCTCCTTAGAGAGGCTCACACGGCTTTATAATCACCTTCCTTTTCCCATGGTTAAGCGGCTTTTCTATAACTTCAGTGATCTGGAGTTACTCCCAGGTACTGTCCTAGAATCAGCTTAGGGGTGTACTTCATTCCAGGTTCCCATCTACCTATCATCCTTACAACATCCTAGCAGTCTTCCTTAGCAACCTGGTGTGCATATACAAGGGTTGGCCTTAGAGCAACCTTAGATGTGACAGTTCCTAGGAGCCTTGATTTAGAGATCCCTTGCTGTGAACTGTCACACACATCCTCCTTTAGAACTAGATAACAAATATGACTTCTTCATAAGATATTAGAGGCCCTCTCTAATGGGGACACTTTTCCCTCACTAAGAAAATAAGAAAGGTGACCACACATGTAACACACTTATAAAGACCACATAGACAGCGTGCAAGACACCTTCTCTGTTCTTATTCATGGAATCCTCCTGATGGTATTGGGGCACTCCTGGGGTCCAGCAGCTCAACCTCCTATATTCCCATACTTATATCTCATGATTACCTCACAGATCACTGTGGCTACAGGGGGAATGTTTGGGTTCCTTAGTACAGAGGTGCGCAAACTTCTGGAGCTGCGCCCCCATGACTGCTCTCCCCCAGTGCTGTGCCTCCCTTACCTTTTTGCGTCAAATGATGCAGCGGCGCCACATGAATCGCGTTTCAACCTGCATTTTTGGTTATACCTTGATGTTTGGTATGTAGGCTTACGACGCTTTGGCCAAAGAGTTTAACTACAGCCGTGGCCCCTTTTATTCTCCGACATCTCCGAATTTTTTCAGAATTCCACGCACTTCACCGCGTTCATGCTGCATTCATGTTGCATTCATGCCGGCGTCACCCGCGGTTGATGTGTTTATTGACAATGGTTCGGATTTAATTGGTTGCAATTCTTCGCGTATACGCCAGGTGGCAGATATTCATGAATTGTAATGCGCATGCGCTTCAGTAATGTGTCGACTTGTAGGTGTTTAAAAAAATACCACAGTGGTCTATTGAAAATTGACCTTGGTACTGATGAAGTTACAATAATGTATCAATTTAGGCTTTTCATATTAAAAACTAAATGCGCAGTGTCTGGTGTTCTATTGTCCTGAGAGTTCCGAGATGAGTGCACCGCTGCAGTCCGTGTACCAAAAACCCGATTGTAACAGAGGACTTATCCCTGTTCAGTAATGTTCCTTTAATCTAGCAGTGTGGTAGTTAATTACTAAACACCACCTGCCTGATTAGATTGTTTACAAAAAGCCTGCCTTTGAGACAGGAAGTGACTCTCTTTAGCTCTGACTGAGAGCTGACCTTTGGAGACACCACAATGTCTTGAGTTCTGCCAGCCACACAGCAGAGCTGATTGCAAGACACCCAATAAGACTTCTAAACCTGGATGCTGATATTTTTCTGTGCACGCACGGGTGCGGTTCCAGGTGAGCAGAGAAGCTTACTCTACAGCTGATAAACAGATAAGACTTTCATTACTAAGAGACTGCTTATATCTGCTTATTTTCATTCTATGTGTTTGGGATGGGAGAAATGCTTAACTAATGGAGATGTGAACTAATTGCAAGGATTTCACTAGAAATACTCCCAAGTGAATGGAAGCTTTGTTCCCCCCTGTGTTTGGATAATTTCCTGATGAAAAAGAAAAAGCACAATAAAGCCTATTATAATTTCACATTATAACGACTCCAATTGTGTTCCTCTTTGAACAAGTCTACATTTGGTGTCAGAAGTGGGATAAGAGGTGTCTTTGTAGTTAAAAAGGACCGGAGATTTTTATGTGAAATTTTTTTTTATGCTTTTTGCCTACAAACAGTCTGAGAAAAAAATAAATAAAACCTCATGCAGCAGAGATCGGAATTAAAGGGATACACACCACTGAAAACTTACAAAAACCCAGAAGAGACTGCTGAAGTAGCTAAACCTTATTTTGCCTATCACAAAGTGTAATATGGTCATTGAAATAGGGGTCTTTGCCTTTCAGACATAGTCAGGGTTCAAGAAGTGAGTCCGCCCTTGGAAAGGGATAGGTGTTTGTTGTTTTCAAAAGTTTCGCTGAAGCAGTGAATACAGATGGTGACATTACACCTGATAGCCTAAAAATGAAGGACAAGATGCAGCGTTCCTGTAATGAACCCTACCCCACGGAAGAGTGGCCCTTCCAGTCCAATAAAGAGGAAGACATCTCTTACGGGGAACCCGAACCGAGTCACACCCACAAAACACCCCAATAATGGTGGGGGTGCCTGAACTCGGCACAAACAGAAAAGACCGCTCCCTTTGATGACGAATATGATCAACAGGAGACAGAGCGGGAGCAGCAGATCACCCAATATTTCTGTCAGCTAAAGCAACTGCAAGAAAAGCCTGGCGTATATAATGAAGCTGCTAAAATTTCAAATGAAGATGGAGACCTCAATATCCCTGAAGGGACGGTGTCATCCAAATCAAAAAGGCGGAAAAAGAAAAAGAAAAGCAGTTCTTCACTTACCGTGGAAGGAACAGACACGTCCGCAGATCCTGTGGAGGGAAAGGGGGACTGAGTTGCCCTGCAGCCTAGAGAAAATGGAGAATTTCTCCCACGGTTAACCGAATATCCAGAGGGCCCAAGGCAGAAGTCATGTACCCCAAAGAAGTGTCTGTCCGGTGCCAACAGTGAGGAACCCTCGACTAGTCATCCCAGGGAAGCGGAGCCGGAACCAGTGAGTGACGATCCCTTGACCAGCCCTGAAGACGCCCTGAAAAATGCCAGGCATGACTGTGATCTGCTCTGTGAAGAATTAGGAAGAGAGAGAAAAAATAATGCTGAGCTACAGAAGACTGTGCTCGCAATTTACTCTGCGGCCACGACCGAATTGGAGGATCTCAAGACTGAGCTAGATACTGCAAAGGCTACTATCTCCGCCATGGATGAAAAGCAGAGCCAATCTGATAAAATGGTGGCTACGCTAAAGCGGAAGTATGAGGAGGCACTGAAGCAGATGACAGTCTTCCAGCAAGAGGTTCACACTCTTCGTATAGAGCTTGATGCCTCACATCATGAGACCAACAGCTGCCGCACAGACCTGGAAGTTTCCAGAAAGGAACTACACTGTCTCACTGAGGAGCTGGACATTGCTAAAGAAACTATTGGTAATCTTGGTACAGTTCTCAAAGTCTCTCAGAAGGAGTTTCAGACCCTCAACCTAGAGAAGGAAGTCTCACGCCAGGAGATTGTCATTCTCAAAGCAGATGTGCGTAAATGGAAGGAGGACTGCAAAGAAGCCCTGAAGAATACAGAGACTGAAAAAGGAGAAAGTTCAAGATTAAAAAGAGAAAACTTAAAACTGAAAGAAGAAAATTTTCAGTTAACAGAAGAAGTCAAGGAAAAGTTTGACGCAAAGCACCGACTGCAGAACCAACTGCAAGGTCTGCGTACACACCTCCAGTATGCTGAGGAGAAGCAGCAAACGCTACAGGAAGAAAAACTGCAGGCTGCTAAAGAGGTACAAGCGCTGCAGGAACGTCTGAATACCCAGTAAGTCCCCACAGAGCAGTATGAGGAGCTAAAGGCCACGCTGCATGTCTTCAGAGCATCGTTGGAAGCGGAGCTTCGATACCAGGTGACTCTGTATGAGAGGGAGCGTGAGAAGGCTCAGAAACTGGAACAAGAGCTGGAGAGACAGAGAGACTGTTCCATTCCCTTGAGTCAGTACACCAAGGAGAAAACAGACGCAGCGGCAACCTTGACAACAAAAATTACAGAGCTCCAGAATATGAAGGAGACTCTGATACAGATTCCTCCAATACGGAAAAAGGTATTGGCTCTGCCCAAGCACCAGTATCCCACAGTAACTAATGCCCGTAAGGACAAGGGTACAGTGAGAGTTGGGGACTCCACGCAACTTCAAAACAAAATTACGAAGTTTGAGCCACCAAAGAAGCACTAGCCAAACCTAGAGCTGCCCAATAGGCAACAAACAGAGGTAGGAGTGCAGAATCAAAGCCAGAAGAATCCTTAGCTGAAGAAGCTGAACTGGCGACTCCGTGGTGTGGAGAAGCTGCAGAAAGACCACTTCAAGAGCAGAAAACTCTAAGGGCTAGTCCTAACTGCTCTACAACTGTTGCCATACACTTTGTCTACAAAAAGAGGAGTGCCCGACGCAACAGAAATCTCAAGACCGCACACGTGATAAAAAGACCTTACGTGGAAAAAGTCCTCCTCGAGCGACTGAGGAGTGCTGATCTCAAGCATCTTCGGGAGGAGACAAAAATAAACTGGAGAAAGGGCTCCAATCCCAGCGGGACAGAGGGTTCTCTTCCTCCATCCACTCTCATTCAAGTCACAGAGATATCTAGAATGAGAGTGGAAGGATGGGCTTTGGCCGTGGTAAGCACGAGCTTCCCACAAACAGGGGAGGTATGTAACAGGGGACATACCTGTTCAGTAATGTTCATTTAATCTAGCAGTGTGGTAGTTAATTACTAAACACCACCTGCCTGATTAGATTGTTTACAAAAAGCCTGCCTTTGAGACAGGAAGTGACTGACTCCTTAGCTCTGACTGAGAGCTGACCTTTGGAGACACCACAATGTCTTGAGTTCTGCCAGCCACACAGCAGAGCTGATTGCAAGACACCCAATAAGACTTCTAAACCTGGATGCTGATATTTTTCTGTGCACGCACGGGTGCGGTTCCAGGAGAGCAGAGAAGCTTACTCTACAGCTGATAAACAGATAAGACTTTCATTATTAAGAGACTGCTTATATCTGCTTATTTTCATGCTATGTGTTTGGGATGGGAGAAATGCTTAACTAATGGAGATGTGAACTAATTGCAAGGATTTCACTAGAAATACACCCAAGTGAATGGAAGCTTTGTTCCCCCCTGTGTTTGGATAATTTCCTGATGAAAAGGAAAAGGCACAATAAAGCCTATTATAATTTCACATTATAACGACTCCAATTGTGTACCTCAGTGAACGTCCGTCTACACCGATATAACATACACTTATTTAATATGGGCCGCGATTAATGCAACAGATGATAAGATGGCAACAGTTGGTCAAATGTATCAGTATTTTATCGAAAAAGTCTGACTTTTACAAATTTTCACCAAATGCTCATGTGTGGAAGCGTGCAATAAGGAAAAAGTTATGTATCGATCCATGTTTTTTTCGCATTGATCCCGGTGTTATTGGAGGGTATTGGTGTGTAGCACCAGATTTTTCCCGTACCTTTGATCATGGAGACTTCAAAAGGCAAAGGTCATGTTAAAACCAACTAAGAAATGTCAGTCGCTGGCAAGCAATGCGCCAGCGACAGCTTCCAATAACGGTCTGACCGTCAGTGAAAACCTGGGGATCGTCAACCCTTGCTGTCTGTCCCCGCCCGGATACATGCAGCCTGAGACGGATTTCGCGTACAGATTCCAGCAAGCTTGCATGTACCAAAGCGATTTCCAGCCTCATCAGCTGTCAACTACAGGTGTAGTAGTCCCGCTAACACCTGTCAACTACGTGTATAATCGAGAATACGGGACTGGTAGTGGCTCGGCGCCAGCTGATTGGCAAAGTCTATGGTGAGTAATGTTGCCGTATTTTATTCTGTTTTTGAAATATCAATATCAATGCACAGTCAAGCGATTCTCCTGTAAGCAAAATCATTGGCTGAGCAGCTTCTACAGTAGATACTGAACAATTGGTGGAAAGCTAGGCGCATGCGCATTGGAACCTTCTTGAAACGCATATGCGTGTCATCACATCGACAATAGGCGCATGCGCATGTGAACAGGAGATGCCCCCCGAGAAAATTATTGGTGGGACTGACTGTGGGAACTTCTTAAGGGGACTGACTGACCATTACAGTAAAACTTTTACTTTTGTTTGTAACGGTTTTATGGGCCCCCACTCAATCTCACATTGGCCCCTGTGGTCTACTGGCCCCATTACATGTCTGTGTGATGTGTGGTGCACCTGCTGGCAACAGAACTCCTGAGTCTCCTGCTTGGTTGGTATGGGAAATATCACCATGACAGGCGTCTGAGGTAGTGTGCTTGGAGTCCTACTCACATTCGGTTACAGCGCCTCCACCCCATCAGGATCTCTGCGGCAGCAGGGGAAGTATCTGATAGGGAACTACTTCTTGGTGCATCCTTCTGTGGAATAACTTCACTCTCACACAGAAGGGATCTTTTGAACCAGGGCATCTTTAATGTCATCTCCATAGGCAGACTGCCCCTCATAGTGGTCGTGCTGAGCCGCTCATCTTGTTGAGGTACCCCCCTTCAGAAGGTTCCTCCTCTCTTAATAGAGTTGGTTCACCTCTCCCCTAAGGGAGATCACCATCTGTGCCAGGTCCCTGGGCACAATGTGTAGTTAGCTTGCACTTGACTCTGACAGCCTTGAACTGCTGCAGACACTACTAGAACTCCTTGTTAACACCACTAAAACTCCTAACTTTTGGCAGTGCTATGTCTTATATAACCTCCAGAAACAGACCCACCTCTGTGTCACTAACAGTGGACACAAAGCATGTTGTCACTTCCTTTGTTACATATAACACCTCACCAGGGTTTGAGGGCAAACCTCCATGATTGTTGCTGGCAACCCTGCATACTTACCAGGCTTACTGCCAGCATGAGAAAGAGATGTACACCATTCTTACACATGGCTACATGTTTTTCCTCAGAAAATAAAACTTTGTCATCTCATGCGGAAAACGGCACATGGAGGGATTTCGATGGATAATATCGCTTTGTGTAACAATGCCTGCACATTGCTGAATCGGATTTAAAAAAACACGTACCGGAGTCAAAACTTTAGTGGCTGTTGCTATTGATTAGGATAGAATACTGTAACTGAGAGCTTCATAGAAAACCTGAAACAGTATGCTGTTTTCAGACCGTATACAGTACTTTTTTATATATATATACTGTATAATAAACCCGAAAAATAAAAAGTATACATTTACAGTAGCGACATACTTTATTAAAGTAAATGCCGGCGGCATGCCGGGATCTACCCCAGCTGCCGCCAGTCAGAAACGCGCGCCGCCGCGTTTCCCCCACGCACCCCCCCTCCACATCGCGCGCAATTACCCCCCCAAAGACACCCCGAACCCGGCTTCTACTCTGCCCCTCTGCTTCCCCGCACCCCCGCTTACCTAGATTTGAACTCCAGGGGTGTCGGGGAAGCCTAGGGAAGCCGGGGAAGACGGGGAAGCCGGGCGCGCTTGTGACCGTGACGTCACAGTGCGCCGCCACGCGCCGCGGCTACCCGCTTCCCAGCCTCATACAGCCAGCGGCATTTGCTCGAATAAGAGCTGCCGCTGCTGTATTCTATATGTATTCCAGTATATATGTGTATTCTACTACCCGTACAGCATGTATTGTTTTAATACTCTTGTGATGTACAGTACTGAGCATACCTACAGTATACAGTACAGTATGCCTGGACAGTACTGTACTGTATGTTCTAGAAAACTGTATTTTGTTACAGTATGAAAGGAGACAATGGAACAATTTAAAACAAATCAAAAATTTCTTTTATTGCCTTATATGACGCAAAATGCCATTAATGGAGTCTCTCACGATTTTAATTTCAGGATCTGTAATTGAAAAATAGCGCCGCAATTCCTCCACAATAGTCCTTCTTAAATTTTCAGGAAGCGCCCTTTTTTCGCGATTTCCTTCGTAGTTTACATTGTTGGCCCACACGCAGTACACCAAGTAGGACATGTGGTTCTTGAAAATTAACATGGCATACTTCTGGGGTAAACCAGCACTCATCACCCTATACTTCTCCCTGATTGGATTGGGCAGCTCGCGCAGGATGATGTCGGGCACCGTATTGATGCAAGCGTATGTGGGTTGAATTCTGGGAGCGGGTGTTCTTCTGGGAGCGGGTGTGATTGTGGCGGCGGGCGAGGGTAGGTTGTCTGGGAGGATGATTTCCTCCTGTCTTGGTCGCCGTGTTGTCTCCTGCCGTGGTCTTGACGGGGTTGTCCTGTCATCCTCGTCAACGGCATACATGTTCACATTCTTCTGGTGGAGGGGGTGCGCTTGGTGATGGAAGGTTGAAGGTCCCATTCATTCCATCCATGCCACCCTTCTGCTCCGACGTCAGAGATACAGGGGCATGAACTCCGAGCAAATTATGTATCCCCGCTATGTCAGTCTCTATCTTCTCCATCCGTTGATCCATCTTCTCCATCCGTTGATCCATATTTAGCATGGTCTCTAAAAGAAGATCTATCTTTACCAGCATAGTAGAGTTCCCGGGGATATCGACACTTAACCCATTCAGCATGCGGTCTAATGAGCTGGATCTTGTGCATGGGGTGCTGTGGACATCTGGGTGGATGGGTGCTACGGAGGATGAGATGGGGGTTCCCTGGAGAGAAGCGGCAGCGTCGTCTAAGAGGGATGGAGAAAGTGACCTGTGGATTTCCGGGAGAGAAGCGGCAGAGTCGTCTAAGCGTAATGGAGAAAGTGACATGTGGATTTCCGGGAGACCTGCGGCAGCGTCGTCAAAGAGTAGTGGAGAAGATGGGCTGTGGGTTTCCGGGAGAGCAGCAGCAGCGTCGTGGACGAGTAGTGGAGAAGATGGGCTGTGGATTTCCGGCAGAGCAGCGCAGAGTTGTCGAAGTGTAATCGAGGAAGTGGCCTGCGGGTTCGATGGGTTGGCTGCCATTTTTTTTGCCTTGAGTGTACATCACCGAATTTCTTCTTGACATAATAAGGCTTACGTGTATTAAAACCCTTAGCCTTTGAGGTCAGAAGAAGGTTTTCTTTATTAGCCTTAGCCTTTCGCTTTGGCCATGGCTTGGAAATGGCTCCTGCCTTTCGCTTTTTCTGCGTGACAGGCCCGGCAGAGGCGAGTGGGTTCCTGCGTCCTTAGAATCGGGGTTGATCCATGGAAGCAGATGGCACAATGCAGTATCTGGACAAGGGCAAGTTCAGATACAGATCATCGAGTGGTGGGCTATGCAAATTGTGTAACCTTTAATGCATGGCGACGAGGTACAGGTGTTAAAAGTGGGCGTACTCTCTGAATCATTAACGTATAAATACACCATCTATTTTGAGGATTCACTGCACATTGAATACACAGACTAAACATCGAATATACATTTTTGTGCTTGTATTTATTTCTACTCGCAGCAATGCCTGTTAAAAAGATTTCAAAGGATCTCAGCATGAGAATTAAGAAGATGTACACAAGCGGACAACGAATTGCAGATATCCAACGCTGTTTAGCTGCTTCTGGCCTCGTTGTGCCATCAACCACCGTGTGCTATCATGCACACGGAAAGACCAAACAATGCACGAGGACACCAACGGTAACTAACACGTAAGTATATTTATATTACTATATAATATAGTATATCTATTATTGTTTATATTGCTGCATATAAATATAACTATACTGTATAGTATAGATCTATCTAACATTATGGTTATTTCTGTTTATTTATATTACTATATAATATAGTATATCTATCTATTATTGTTTATATTGCTGCATATAAATATAACTATATAGTATAGATCTATCTAACATTATGGTTATTTCTGTTTATTTATATTACTATATAATATAGTATATCTATTATTGTATATATTGCTGCATCTATTATTGTTTACTGTAAATGATGTGCTGTACTTGTGGCCTACTGCACTGTAACTTACCGGATTGTTGTTTTTCTGTACACTGTAGGGAGACAACTCTTCTGGTCGACAAAATAAGTGAAGAGAATGATGAGAAGAGTGCCTTAAGGGTCCAATACACTCTGCAGCAAAATCACAATCTCACTGTATCCGAGACCAGCATAAAGAAGATGAGACGCAGAATTGGATGGAAATATGGACGTGTGAGGTTAATACTGGACAGTATAGAAGGTTAAAGTGTTGTTTAAGAAACTGTACTGTACCTATAAAATTATTCCTTGTCATTACAGAGCGTACCCTATGATAAGGGACGTTAACAAGATCAAGAGAGTGGTCCAGGCCCAGGCATGGATCGACAGTGGAGAAACTTTCCAGGATTGCATCTTCACTGACGAGTCTACTGTATCGCTGGAGAGATTTGCCACCTTTGCATTCCACAAAAAAGGTTGCATATCTATGAAGCCGCGTCCAAAACACCCAGTGAAGATGCATGTGTGGGGTGCCATCTCTAGGCATGGACCAGGATGCATTGTCATCTTTGAAGGTAAAATAAGTCACACGCTTTTGCCTCATGCAATGTACTGTACTGGTGTGCAGTTTTTTGAGCACTTTTCTTTTCTTTTTATAGGAATCATGAATACAGCTTTTTTCCAAGAGCAAATTGTGCCTGTGATTGTGGAATACATCACAAATGAGTTCCCAGATGGTGACCATATTGTGACTGTGTTGCCCATTGTGATCGAGCGTAATGGGCAAGCATCAGGAAGGTAGTATGGTATAGTACTGTACAGTAGTATTGTAAGTACAGGCACACCAAGTACAGTACTGTATGATACAGGTAAGTATGACACAGATTTTTTTTTCCTTAGAGAGCAGCACTAACCATCTGGTTACAAAGTATTTAACAGTAGTTACAGTATACAGTAGTTCCAGTATAGACTAGTTTGACAGTACTAACTGCATACTGTAGTCCAATATGGAGTAGCTATACAGTACACAATGCCATAATATGCACCTAACTGCACTAATTTTTTCTTTTCTTGTATTTTCAGAGAAAAAAAGGATGGAAAGGGGGAGGGGGGGTATCATGTGTACATTGTGTGAACTGTGTGTACAGTAAAGTGTATCTAAAGTGCAGTCATGATTTACACAAAACCTCCCCTCTCAATGAACTACACAGAATGAGGAAGAAGATAAAGACGGAAATTTTTATATTACTATTATTATATATTATTAATTAATATTATTATCAATATTATAATAGCATTATTCATGATTAGCCACCAGCCCTCAATTTTCAACTGACAGAAGAACTGAATGAAGACTGCATTTTGTATTATTCATGTTTATTTGTATATTTGTATTTTTTGTTCCGGATAAAATAAAATAAATATTTCTTTACATTCATGATAATCATAATCATTGACACCCCACCCCCACTACACCAAAGAAAAAGAAAGAATGACAAAAATTGGTAACTTACTGCATCAAAAATATGAATCAGATTATGGTTTTTTTAACTCAATTTAACAGTGCTGTGCAAATCAGATTTATATATCAAATTCGAGAAGGGATTATCACAAGCATTACCGTAAACAAAGCCTCAAAGGGTTGGGGGGGTGTATGGGTGAGTCATGTGCAGTAATCATCAGCTAGCTCCCTTCCCAAAGAGGATTACAGAAAGGTGACTCAAAGCCAACAACAGGAAAATTAATGAATGGTTTAGTAGAAGTGTCGATAAGAGGTTAAAATCCTTGAGCGAGCCGTGTGTGTGCGTGGGGGAGGGGGGTAAAGATGCATGAAGGATTAGCTGTACTGTAGTTCAAAGACATGACATATTTTCAACAGGCAGGTCATCATAATAATTTGATCCCCACACCCCCAAATACATAAAAATCACACAAATCAATCATGTGCAGTCAAACGCACAGTGTCGCGGTCAAAAGCTACAGCACAGATTACGATATTCAATGTCAAGATGGTTGAGGCAGGAACATGTTCATTCATGTTGAGAAAATAATAATAATAACAAATGACGAGAAAACAAAATATTAATTTTTTTTGGTCACTCTTTAACTTCGCAAGCAATTAACGCATGCGCAGTAAAAATCAACTACAGCTCCCTTCCCAAAGAGGATTACACACAAGCGCAGAGAGGTGACTCAAAGCCAACAATAGGAATAATAAAATATTTATTTATTTTTGGCCACTGTAGGCGGACGCTCAGAGGTATGCAAGGGAGACTGGTTATGGTGAAATAAAATAAGGCTTTTATTGCGCCTGTTTCCTTAACATCAGGAAACCATCCAAGCAAGGGGTAAGCAAAGCTTCTATTCACTTGGGAGTATTTTTAGGGAAATACTATGCAGTCCACAACTCCCTTTAGATAAGCATGTTTCCCAGCCCCAAACATATATCATGAAATGAGCAGATATAAAATGTCTTATAAATGAAAGTCTTATCTGTTCCTGGTGGTTTGGAGGGAAAATCTTCTCTGTTCCTGGTTGCTACCTTTTCCTCAGGGTTTTGTCAGCATTCAGGTTTAGAAGTTTCCCCTATGTCTTGCAAGCATCCTCTTCTGGTAGACTCAAGACGTCTGTCCCCATGTCAGTCTCACAAGTTGTGAGAGTCAGGGACAATCTCACTTCCTGTCTCAAAAGACAGGCTTTTCTAAGAAGCTAATCAGGCAGGTGGTGTTGGATAATTGACTACCAGCAGTTAACCACCACACTGCTAGATTAGAGGCACATTACCTGAACAGGGATAACTCCCCTGTTACATACCTCCCCTGTTTGTAGGAAGCTCGGGCCTGCCACGGCCAAAGCCCATCCTTCCACTCTCATTCTAGATATCTCTGTGACTTGTATGAGAGTGGATGGAGGAAGAGAACCCTCAGTCGCGCTGGGATCGGAGCCCTTTCACCAGTTCATTCGTGTCTCCTCCCGAAGGTGCTTGAGATCTGCACTCCTCAGTCGCTTGAGGAGGACTTTTTCTAAGTATAGTCTTTTTGATACGTGTGCGGTCATGAGATTTCCCTCGCGTTGGGTGCTCGTTTTATTGCCGGTAGACTGTATGGCAGCAGTTGCAGAGCGTTTAAAAACAGCCCTTTGAGTTTTCCGCTCTTGAAGCTGTCTCTCTGCACTTTTTCCACATAATGGAGTTGCTAGTTCAGCCTCTTTGAGATTAAATTGCAAATCCATATCCACTTCCAGAGAATGTCCCATCTTTTCAGCTTCATCAGCTAAGGATTATTCTGGTTTTGATTCAGCACGTGTACCTTTTTTATTGCCTGTTGGGTGGCTGAAGGTTTTGCTAGTGCTCGTTTAGGTGGTTCAAATTTTGCAACCTTGTTTTTCAGACGAGCGGTATTCCCAGCTCTCACTGCACCCTTGTCTTCATGGGATTTTGTGGCTGTGGGATACTGATGCTTAGTCAGGGTCAATACTTGTCCTTGTAGAACTGTCATCTCATCCGCGAGAGATCCCTGTTTATTGAGTGCGTAGTCTCTTCTCAGGGAATTTATCTGTACACTTTGTTTTTTCTGAGCTTGCTTCCACATTTTCACTGCATTGTGAAGCACTATGAACTTCTTTGCTTGGGCCACAGTTACTTGTTTCAGTTTCTGGACCTTCTTGTGCTCCCTTTTGTGCCGAGTCACCTGGGTTCTAAGCTTGGCCTTTAGCGAAGCTTTGGTGATGCTCAGGGTAGCCTTCAGTTTCTCATGCTGCTTTGCGGGGACATACTGGGTAATCAGACGGTTCTGCAGCACTTGTATTTCTTTAACAGCCTGCAGATTGGCTTCCTGCAGAGTTCGCTGCTTCTCCTCGGAAATCTGGAGGTGCGTACGCAGACCTTGCAGTTGGTTCTGCAGTCGGTGCTCTGCTTCAAACTTCTCACCTTCCAACAGTCTATTTACTTCCTTAAGCTCGTGCAGCTTTTCATTCTTTTCCTTGACTTCGTCTGTCAAATGAAAATTTTCTTCTTCCAGTTTTAAGTTTTCTCTTTTTAATCTTAAATTTTCTCCTTTTTCAGTCTCTGTACTATTCAGGGCCTCCTTGCAGTCCTCCTTCCATTTATGCACATCTGCTTTGAGAATGACAATCTCCTGGCGTGAGACTTCCTTCTCTAGGTTTAGGGTCTGAAGCTCCTTCTGGGAGACTTGGAGATCTGTATTAAGATTGTCAATCGTTTCTTTAGAAATGTCCAGCTCCTCAGTGAGACTGTGTAGTTCCTTTCTGGAAACTTCCAGGTCTGTGCGGCAGCTGTTGGTCTCATGATGTGAGGTATCCAATGCACTGCGGAGTGTCTGAACCTCTTTCTGAGATACGTCCACCTCTGTCCGGACATTGTTGACCTCCTGTTGTGAGGCATTCAGCTTTACGCAAAGAGTGTGAACCTCTTGCTGAAAGACTGTCATCTGCTTTAGTGCCTCCTCATACTTCCGCTTCAGCTTAGTCATCATTTTATCAGATTGACTTTGCTTTTCATCCATGGCGGAAATAGTAGCGTTTGTAGTATCTAGCTCAGTCTTGAGATGGTCCAATTCTGTCCTGGCCAAAGAGTACATTGTGAGCACATCTTTCTGTAGCTTCATATTATTTTCCCTGAGCCGATCACAGTCACGCCTGGCAATTTTCAGGGCGTCTTCAGGGCTAGTCAAGGGATCGTCACTCACTGGTTCCGGCTCCGCTTCCCTGGGATGATTGGTTGAGGGTTCCTCACTGTTGGCACCGGACAGACACTTCTTTGGGGTACACGACTTCTGCCTTGGGCCCTCTGGATATTCGGTTATCCGCGGGACGAATGCTCCATTTTCTCTAGGCTGCAGGGCATCTCGGTCCCCCTTTTTCTCCACAGGATCTGCGGACGTGTCTGTTCCTTCCACGGTAAGTGAAGAACCGCTTTTCTTTTTCTTTTTCACCTTTTTGTTTTGGATGACACCGTCCCTTCAGGGATACTGGGGTCTCCATCTTCATTTGAAATTTTAGCAGCGTCACTGGATCCACCCGGCTTTTCTTGCAACTGTAATAGCTGACGGAAATATTCGGTGATCCACTGCTCCCGCTCTTTCTCTTGCTGATCATATTCGTCATCATAGGGAGCGGTCTTTTCGGTTCGTACCGAGTTCAGGCACCCCCACCATTTCTGGGGTGTTTTGTGGGTATGACTCAGTTCGGGTTCCCCGTAAGAGATGTCTCCCTCTTTATTGGACTGGAAGGGCCACTCTTCAGTTGGGTAGGGTTCATTACAGGAACGCTGCATCTTGTCCTCCATTTTTAGGCTATCAGGTGTAATTTTCTTCCTGACCTCAGGAGGCGCCATTGCAGCTGTTGACACTGTATTTGCTAGAAGCCCCAATAGTGGTAGTCCTACAGGTGGGCATATTTTGCTTGTAGAGGTCGTAGCTCTCACAGGCATCTCTGTAGACTTTTTCTTTCTTGGGTAAGTTTTACAATATCAGCAGTGCTATGCACGCATTTTCTCCCATCAGGTATACAGGATGTGCAGTTGCTAGGTAAAAAAGACTATTTGCTTTACACCATTTACTTGCTAGGTGCAATCTCTCTGCTTCAGCCAAATAATGTGATTTTCTGCTTGAGTTCAGTCTCAACTATTATGACATTCACTCGTCACACTTTGGGATACTTTTACACAGCTCAGCAATTCCTTTTTTTTAGTAGGCAATTTTACCCTCAGCACTTGTTTACTGAAAATTCCCCTGCTTCAGCACAGTCTTGCATCAATTTTCACATTTTTCTGCATATACTCCATTCACAACTGGTAGTCCTATGCGGTATGGCAGCCTTTACTTGCAGAATCAGTACCGCTCGTGGGTTACCATCTGTATTCACTTCTTCAGCTAAACATTTGAAAACAACAAACACCTATCCCTTTTAAGGGCTAACTCACTTCTTGAACCCTGACTATGGCTGGAAGGCAAACCCCCTATTTCAATGACCATAGTACACTTTATTGTGTTATTGCAAATAAGGTTTACCTGCTTCAGCAGTCTCTCTCTCTCTCCTCTTGGGATTGGGGAAAAGAGTCCATCTGTGGTTTTGTAGGTTTCAGTGCAGTGTAGATTTCCTGCCTGGGTGTGTATCTCTTTAACTCTTTCTCTGCTCCATGAGTTCCTTTGGTCAGGCTGTTTGTAGGCAAAAAGCACAAAAAAGATTCACAGGCAATCTATCTCCGGGTCCCTTCAACTTCAAAGACCACCTCTCGTCCCACTTCTGACGACTATATGTAGGCGGACGCTCACAGAGGTATGCAAGGGAGACTGGTTATGGTGAAATTAAATAAGGCTTTTCTTGTGCCTGTTTCCTTAACATCAGGAAACCATCCAAACAAGGGGTAAGCAAAGCTTCTATTCACTTGGGAGTATTTCTAGGGAAATAATATGCAGTCCACAACTCCCTTTAGATAAGCATGTCTCCCAGCCCCAAACATATATCATGAAATGAGCAGATATAAAAAGTCTTATAAATGAAAGTCTTATCTGTTCCTGGTGGTTTGGAGGGAAAATCTTCTCTGTTCCTGGTTGCTACCTTTTTCGCAGGGTTTTGTCAGCATTCAGGTTTAGAAGTTTCCCCTGTGTCTTGCAAGCAGCCTCTTCTGGTAGACTCAAGACGTCTGTCCCCATGTCAGTCTCACAAATTGTGAGAGTCAGGGACAATCTCACTTCCTGTCTCAAAAGACAGGCTTTTCTAAGAAGCTAATCAGGCAGGTGGTGTTGGATAATTGACTACCAGCAGTTAACCACCACACTGCTGGATTAGAGGCACATTACCTGAACAGGGATAACTCCCCTGTTACAGTCACTCTAACTTTTTTTGCCCCAATGAGCATTAATAATCAACAAAGAAGAATACAGTAAATCAAAACTGAACGTTATACACGCAGGAATGTGATTGAAACCAGAAAGCCACCCGTTTAAAGGAATGGCGTGGGAGAGGTGTACTGTAGATAAAGAAGTTGAAATACTGCAGTGCAGTACATTATCCTGTGTGTGTGAGTGCGGGGGCGAGCGAGGGAAGAGCGCTATATACGCCGAAATGTGATACTGTTACAGTACACGCCTATGCATTTCAACAATGTTCAAATGAGACATGCATGTATAAATATGCAAATTTACAATTACTGCGCGCGCATATGCAGACTATGTACTGACGTAGGTTGAACTGCTACAGTATTAGACTTTGAAGACAACAGCTCGCGAACACCCACATGAGTTTTTAGACAGTTTTGCAGTATTGCAGACAGCGCTAAGAATATGCTAATATTACGAGCGCTAAAATACCGGAACATATTCCGGGAAAAAAAAATATATACTGCATCTGCCCGCGGTTATCAGAGTTGCGCCGCTACGGCCGCATTAGGATAAAGACGGCCGCAGCTGTAAATAACCAAGTAATTACTATTATTATTGAAGTATTTAAACTTTATACTTATTCCCATATATGTTTTGTCAATTCGATGTAGCATTGGGCACCCCTGTCTTTTGTTGTGTACTAAAGAGTACTCAGAAATATGCATAGTCAGTGTCTAATTTTTGTATACAAAGAAATGCCAAGCACCAAGAATTTAACCCTTATGTATGTCACTTCTATTGACTAATGTTGGTCCTAGGAAGGACTTGAACTTTAAGTCAAGAATAGAAAAGGTGATAATTAACCTTGATGGGCTTTATGAACCAAAACACACAACAAAGACAAGTGTTAATTGACAAAACAGACCAGACAGTAACTTTAATAATAAACAATATGGGAGGTAGCACACTGGTAATCAGGAACACATGATTTAATTATGTTTCACTATGTTCTGAAAACAAATTCAAAGCAATGCTTTTAGTGTGCATGCCATTTATCACAGATGAGCAACGGTCAAATTGTAAAAATATCAGTTATTCACAGTGAACAGGAGAGTGCAGCCGCTTAAATCAGTAAGCAAAGGACCCTTGTTCAGACCTCTCCAGTATTGTTTTATTATTCATAAGTAGGGATTAATGCTTTCTTTCAATCCATGTAGCTCTTCCTTTGAATGAGGAAAAGCAAACACAAGATAGGATTGTCAGAATAAAAATCCATTGGAGCGTTTTGTATTCAATTGTAATAGAAATATGTTATATACTAAAGAAAAAAGGTAAGCAGAGGTTTAAAGAAGGCTCCCTTCACTGCAATAAAGGAGCCATACCCTCTGTTAGCGAACATACATCAAAATATTCTGATGTTAGAATATATCTTTAAAGGGGATGATCAGTTTCACGGTTTACTGGTACATTTTTGCTGACAATGCAAAATCCTCAAATTCCTAGAAAATTTTGTAGCAATAATATCTTAAAACATTGACCAAGAGCTATTTTATTTCAAATTATACTCATTGTATGAGACCTGTGCAGAGCTATACTAAGGGAGACCGATTTGGGGGAAATTAAACATGGCTTTATTTAGCCTGTCACTTTAAACAGCAGTTTAAAGCAAAACATACTACAAAGAAACAAACACCTATTCCTGTATAAGGGCTGACTCACTTTCCCCAGTCCCTATCTGCAAGGCTGGGGGGGGGGGGAAAGCCCCTTACCCACCTATCAACCCGAACTCTAAAGAGTTACCTGTAAGCAGGGGCTCTTTGTGGCAGTCTCTGAGTCTGGGTGGGTGCCTGTTGAGGGCCAGCCTCTGGCAGGTTCCTGGGGCCTCAGTGTCCAGGAAAATATGTCTGGTGTCTTATCAGCAAATAGCCCTGCCTGTGTGCTCAAGAGAGTCTTCCTGGGTCTGTTCCCAGCAGGAGGTTTTTACCCTGGTCTGATTAACCAGGTGGAGCTGGTTAATTGACTAGCTGCAATTAACCATCTCTCTGCTGGATTTCTTAGACCAGTAGAGGCTTTTATTTAAACTGGGATAAGTCCCTGTTACACTCACATCATTTTTATTTTCTAAGAATAGAACTTGTGTTATTAACATTATGTTATGTGGCGGTACTCATTAAAGTGGGATAGTGCAGATCGCGGACTACATCATTGAAACGCCCATTATTGTGAATTGAAGTGACTTCAAAGGGGCTTTCCCTGCAGTAGAACCAGACCAGTGCTATCGCAGCTTCCTGAATAGGACTGTTAGGGGCAGATTGTCTAAAATCCAAGATTGTCGATCCATGCGATCTAACCTGGAAGCCCCATTGAGTTCAATGGAGTTTCCAAGCAGACCGCATAGGTCGGCAAACTCTCAGCTTTGAGAATAGAGCCATTAAACAGTTACTCAACATTAGCGGTTTGTGTGTTTGAGCACTACTGTAGGTGAAGACCCCAAAATGGCCCCCCAATACATACTGTACTGTATAAATTATATTGATAAGGAAAAAATGATTGTTAAAACTATATGGAAAATTATACTAAACCCTCATATTTAATCAATAGGCAAAATGTACAGACATGGCAAACCTCTATATTTTAAGCAACTATTCCCCTTCGTCACTCCTTATTTATTAATAAAATGTTTTAGCAGGAAATAATACATTGAGAGTTACCGCTCGTTTTCACGTATATAAGGAGATTTAAAATAATGTATATGTATGCACCCTTTGAATCACTGTGTAATGTTTATTATTATACATTACTTGGATTATCCTCAACGTGTTGGATAGATGACTGAATTTCAAGCAGTGAAAGAATATTTGAAAGTTACAAAACTATAAGGGAAGTACAGCGTATCTGTGTGGGAGAGGTTGCCACTGCAGCCCCCACATGTAACAATTAGTCATTTATGTGAACAATTGGAAACAAAATGGACCTGTCCAAAATGTGAAGAAAACCTGTATATACATTTTAAACTGTACAATTAATATGTCTACCTGTCACAATGTGTTTGGTATATTCTGCCCCCTTTTAGATACAGGGTCATGTTTTACATTGATTTGAAGCTCTTTGGAAGTATCTGACAGGAAAATTGCAAGATTGTTCCATTTACAAAATTTGGATCCAAAAATGTCAGGAAAACCTTTTTTCACCCTTTTTCTCTTTATCGCCTACAACAGCTTTGCTACCCAGTCATGTTATACATCGACGGAGAGCTCCTTGCAAGAACATTAGATTTTTAAAAAATGCCAGATTTTCACGTTTATAAAATTTGGACCCTGAAACTTCATGAGAAACTTTTTTTGCCTGTTTCTCTATGCAGAAAATGTTTACATAAAGTTATCTTTAAAAAAAATAAAAAAAAATACTAAATCTTTTCCTCGGGCCCCTTCCTTCTTGAGCATTATGCACTTAGGGGGATTAACAAAGGCCTGAAAGGCAGTTAACACCAATCAAGTTCCAATACCGTTACTGGAGCTTTGTAAATCCCTATCTTAGAGAGGGGAGATGGTGGAGGGAACAGCAGCTTTTCAGACTCTCCTGATCTGCGGTTTAAAGCTATTTAAGATCTATTCATTGTTGTCTATCTAGACGTTTTTTTTTTAAATTACTTCAAATCTTCTCATTTCAAATAGGCTCCTAATCCTCATTATCTCAATGATCTACGTTATTTGTTAAAAATGGAGTTTCAATATAAAACGTACAGACGTAGCCAATGTTATTGTATGTAACCCATGGCACACTCCCATGGGGGAAATCGCATAATAGCCCCGTCACCTTCTCATGCGGGGGTTAATTTAAAACAATAGGCACCTATCCCACTGGCGTGCTGTACTGGTATATGTCCCGCTGCAGCATGACAGGGATTGCAAGAATGTTGGCTACATCCGAATATGAAAATAATGATGTATGTACGTAACAATTTTCAAGCATTTATAACACTTGTGCCATAAATATTGATATTACCTTAAGCTACAGTTGATTCTTAGAGTTAAAAATTGTCACTTGGCGCCTAAGCAACTACAGATGTAGCAAGACTTACTGTTTACAGTGCTTTGCGAAACCAAGTGTTAATACCCAGCATTTATTTGCATGTTGTGGCCCCAGAACTGCCCTGCAGCCACAAAAATTGTGCTTGGTGGCAGCCATAGTACTCTGCAGTAACGACAGGCATTGCTAGTGTGTGTCTAATCTAAATGCAATGAAACCCACCCTGTTCCCATTCATTTGATATCCCATTCATTTCCATGTAACACACCTCTTTTTCCCATAAAAAAAACTTGTGATGATTAAAAAGTATTTTTAAACTATGACTTTTTTTTATTAGTGTAAATGACTATTTAACAAAGATTTTGTGAAATAATCTTCTTATAATAATACAATCTTCATCAACCGACTTCAACCAAATCTTCTTCTGGCTGTCTGTATAGTTTAACCTGTAAAATAATTGTGATTTGTTAATTATTCATAATAATAATAATCGAGAAGAAATGGATGCCCGATGTACACTGTATGTAAAGTGAACTACCAATAAACTGCATATGCCTGTTCTATGGAACCTGTATAGAATGAATATGCAGGTCATTGAATTTCTGCACATGCGTGTACTTCTGGTATGTGAACTGTATGTACTGTAAGAACTGTATGGAACGCATGCACAGTATTGTTATTGCCAATTGATGGAACGCATACATTACCTTAATTATCCATTATAGCTGGATATATTTCCTATACAAACATGGGGCATGATCAGCCTTCTGAATCTGCAAAAAAAAAAAAGAAGAGGAAAACAAGGATTAAAAAAAATTCCAAAAAATAAATTACTGTATTAAAAACTGTATTCCAAAAATGTATGTTTCAGTCATCAGTTTTAATCACTGCCCACAGACCTCTAATGCCATAAAGTCATTTTATTGCATCTTTCATGGTCTTTAAATAAACAGGAGTGTACAATATTTATACTGATTCTCAAGATCTTCTAAAATAGCTCTCCTTAAATTCTTGGTCTCCTCAAATTGTTGGGGATAGCCTGCTTTTCCCTGAAGCTATCAAAGTTCACATTTGTACTACTGGGCATAGCGATCAAAGTCAGATGGTAAAATATTAACTGGGCTGGAGTTTTGGAGGTAAAGAGATGTACTGTAAATGGTCCGTTTATGCAGATGCCATGTGATATGCATGGACATTATATTATTTTCTGCTCATAACCCATCTTCTACTCCTGTTATAATTGCAAAGGGTTTCCCATGATAAAGGACGAGTGGAGAAAATTTTGAGTGTTGTATTTCCTGATGATAAATCAGTCGCCCTAAAAAGATTTTACACTATGGCATTCCTGGATTTTTTTTTGTTTATCCCTGAAACCTTGGCCAAAGCATCCACTCCAGATTCATGAGTGGGTGGCAATCGCTAGACTGGGACCAGGATCATAGTTACAATTGTGAGTGATGATACTGCTGATCAACTTGCATTCCCAGATTAACTCTTAAACAGTCTTACTCCAACCGGAATGCCTCCTAATGAGCTTAAACTTAAAGTAGGAGCCGTTATCATGCTCCTTAGAAACCTAATGCCATTGAGAGGACTATGTAATGGTACAAGACTTACTGTGACTCAAATACAAACACACAATCGAAGTAAAACTGATTGGTGCAGCAAACTCAGACATGGTACGTTCTTATTACACGAATCCCACCATAAATTTTGAGCAGGCATCTGAAATTGATTTTCCCGAGCGACGGTCGCATCACGTGAGCAGTTTAGCCAATGAGGGTGAACTGCTCTCGTTATGTCATGGCCACGCCTCCTGATGCCTGCAGTGCAGGGTTCACCCGTGCACATTGCGCTCGTGACATCAAGAGGGCGCGTGCATGCAAAGCCAGACCTACTATAATCAAGGCCTATCTGACAGGGGATCCACCATGTTACACTCTCTCTCATGAAGAGCGCATCCTGGCCTTCCAGATGTTCACCACTAATATATCACATCTAGATTAAGCCCTCTTTTACAGTGGTCCTTTAAGGAAGGCATTAAAATGGACAAGCAGAATTTAAATGTAGATAATATGCCAGTTCTTCTCTGGCTCCCTAAGAAAGTTAGACCACAAGGGTATCTTCATCACCCAGTCCTTTTCCACTCGCATAGAATATGGGATGACTTTGGTTTGAAGCGATCACTGTCCACACTCCCTTCCCCATAATCCCTTGCCTTTTTCTTAACCCTGACTTGAATCAGGGCAAAGGAAAAGTAATCCCATTCTTACTGAAGAAAAAAGATTGATGTGAATAGCGCTAACACAATGACAATAAATGGGTGAATCCTAACTAAGGAAACAAAAACCTTGTAGGAGTAATGGGCTGCCTGGTGGAAACTGATAGCACAATCAGGGTGGAACGATAGAACAAAAACGGGTACCGGCGCCTTGAAAGTCCAAATGGATTATAGTCCTGGAAATTCCAGATAGAAGGATGAATGTCCAAGGAGATAAACTGGCAATTCCTCAGTCTTTTAGGTGATCAGATATAGCTTCATCAGTGTGGGAAGCTGTGACAGGGTGAAGTCAACCCCTATCAGTTATGCCTGGTAAACATATGTCTGAGTGCTTCATCCAGCACTCATAAGGGTTAACTCAGGTGGAAGCTAGCTAATCATGATGTAAGATGACACCTGAGAGCCAGCAAGGTAGATAAGGATCTTGTTACCAGCAGTAGCTGCCTGTCTCAGATGAGAGCACATG
The DNA here is from genome assembly GCF_040206685.1 of Ascaphus truei. Taxonomy (NCBI): domain Eukaryota; kingdom Metazoa; phylum Chordata; class Amphibia; order Anura; family Ascaphidae; genus Ascaphus; species Ascaphus truei. The sequence continues at coordinate 398,107,749 of NC_134486.1, forward strand.
GATAGATGTGCTGCTAGCCAGAAGGATACAGCACACTACTTACTGCAGCCAAAGTAAGATTTCTTTCATTTGTTTGCATGACTGCTTAAAAAGACTCTTACGGTTTGGGTATGGTTTAGCCAGCCAGCCTGCTAGCTAGGACTGCTGTGTTAGTCAGTTTTCTCCCAACGTGGAGCAGGATTTATTTGCTTAAAGGGACAGTGTACCCGCATGTTATGTTGCTGTGGAGAAATAAAGCCACTGAACATTTTCATTTATCCTGAAACTACACGTGTGGACTGTTCCCTGACCTCGGCTACAGGCCGTCCTGCCACAGGTGGTGTCAGAAGTGGGATGTTGGACGGGCCCTGTATCTGAAGGGCCACACACACACAGACGGGGGAAAAAAAATGGAGACAATTTTTTCTCAGTTCCTTGAGCAACAGCTCCAGCTAGCAGAGAAACAAGCTGAGCAACAGGCCCAGCAATCTGAGCGACAGGCCCAGCAAGATGAGCGACAGGCCCAGCAAGATGAGCGACAGGCCCGGCGAGAGGAAAAGCTACTCCAATTGCTGGCCGAAGGCCCAGCCCCAGGCAGACCAGGGATTCCAAATAACCCACCGGTGATGCTGCATAAAATTAAGCCAAACGAAGACCCAGAGGCATTTCTCCTCACTTTTGAAAGGGTAGCCACGGGGACTTGTTCCCTTTTTCCCCAGAGATTTTCCCCCGTAGACACCATGTCCCAAAGACACGTAAACAGAGACGTGCGGAAAAAGAGGACTGGTTAAGAAAGGCTGGGACTCTTGGTAACATTAGTCAGCCCAAAGGACTGCAGGTCATGGCTGGGGATGACCAGGGTGGGGAACAGATAGATACGGGAATTTTGCCAGACCTGGATCTTCCTGACTTCCGTCAGAGGCAGAGGGAGGACCCAGCTCTGGCTAGACAATATGAGAAAGTGGTACAGGTCAACAACAAGATAATGGATGAACAGGGTGTAAAAGTGTTTCCACATTTTGAACTGTTGAATGACATTCTATATCGTGTGAATAAGGTTACACAAACAGGGGAGGTCATTCGACAGATGCTAGTCCCTAAAGGGTTGATTAAAACGGTGTTCACCCTAGCCCATACTCTCCCATGGGGTGGTCATTTGGGCAGAGATAAAACCACGGACCGCATCTCGTCCCGGTTTTACTGGCCAGGCATACATGGTGACAGCATGAAACTATGTGAGACATGTCCTGAATGCCAGTTAACTAGCCAAAAAGGACAGAAGCCGGCTCCCTTGGTTCCTCTGCCCTTGGTAGCTGTCCCATTCGAGAGAATTGGGGTAGATCTGGTCGGACCTTTAGAACCCTCTGCGAAGGGACATAAATTTATACTCGTTGAGGTAGATTATGCCACCAGATATCATGAGGCCTTTCCTCTGAGATCAGCCACTGCTAAACAGGTTGCTCACAGGCTTTTAGAACTGTTCTCTAGGGTAGGATTTCCCCAAGTAATGTTAACTGACCAGGGAACAAATTTCATGGCAAAGTTAATGCAGGATGTCCTAAAGTTATTGGAGGTAAAATCCGTCCGGACCTCAGTCTACCATCCTCAGACTGATGGATTGGTAAAGAGGTTTAACCGTACTTTAAAAACCATGCTTATGAAGTTTGTGGACACTGAAAAGCGAGCTTGGGATGAACTTCTCCCTTTCCTGTTGTTTGCGGTACGAGAAGTTCCCCAATCATCCACAGGCTTCTCCCCGTTTGAGCTCCTATATGGACGCCAACCTCGGGGTATTCTCGACCTACTGAAGGAATCCTGGGAGGAGGAGCCTTCCCCCTCCAAGAATACCCTTCAGTATGTCATAGACCTTAGAAACCGCCTAGACATGATAGGTCGGTTTGCTAAGGAAAACCTCAAATCTGCCCAAGAACGTCAAGAGAGGCAGTACAACCAAAATGCTCGCTTGAGGGTCTTCCAACCTGGGGACCAAGTGATGCTACTACTACAGACATCAGAGAGTAAACTCCTTGCGAAGTGGCAGGGTCCTTTCCAAGTTCTCCGCCGCATCGGGGAGGTGAACTATGAGATCTCTCAACCAGGGTCCAGGAAGGGTAAACAAATTTACCACGTGAACCTCCTGAAACCCTGGAAAACGATGAGATCGCTGTTTATCCACCCTCGGGACGGAGAGACGGATTTGGGTCCGCAGCTTCCAAAGGGTAGTACGTACAATGACCATCAGGTTCCCATGGGAGGGCAGTTAACAACGGAACAAAGGTCAGACCTACTAGAATTATGTGACCACTTCCCAGATGTTTTTTCTGAGCTGCCAGGGCAGACTAATTTAGTGTCCCATAGGATTGAGACAGAACCTGGCGTAAAAGTACGGTCCCGTCCCTATAGATTGCCAGAGGGCCGAAAAGACCTGGTAGAGAGGGAGATAATAGACATGTTGGAATTGGGCGTGATCGAGGAGTCCCACAGCGAATGGTGTAGCCCTATCGTGTTGGTCCCTAAACCAGATGGGAAGGTGAGGTTTTGCGTGGATCTGCGAAAGGTAAATGCTGTATCCAGATTTGATGCTTATCCAATGCCTACGGTGGATGAATTGCTTGACTCGCTTGGGAAAGCAGAGTATATCTCTACCCTAGATCTCACGAAAGGATATTGGCAGATACCTCTAGCGGAAGAATCCAAATGCAAAACTGCCTTCGCCACCCCTCTCGGGTTATACCAATTCGTCACTATGCCATTTGGGTTACATGGGGCTCCAGCCACATTCCAAAGGTTAATGGACAAGGTACTACGACCCCATAGGGCATATGCCGTGGCCTACTTGGATGACATTGTCATCTATAGCAGACACTGGCAGTTTCATATAAAAAGGTTAAGGGCAGTCCTAACGTCCTTAAGAGAAGCAGGGCTCACTGCAAATCCCAAAAAATGTGCCCTGGGTAAATCCACTACAAAGTACTTGGGCTATGCCGTTGGGGGAGGGATAGTAAGGCCACTAGCTAGCAAGGTGGCCGACATAAAGGAAGTCCCCACCCCACAGACAAAGACACAGGTCCGCTCCCTTTTGGGGTTAGCAGGGTATTACCGGCGGTTTATCCCCAATTTTTCAGAAATATCTGCACCCCTAACAGATCTGACAAAAAAGAGTGCCCCAACCCAAGTTAAATGGTCTTGGGAGTGCCAAGACGCCTTTGACATGCTAAAAAAAGTGCCTGTCAGAGGGCCCCGCTCTTCGGAGCCCAGATTTTAAAGAGCCCTTCATCATCCAGACGGATGCCCCAGAGGTAGGACTGGGAGCAGTGCTGTCTCAGCAATTTGATGGTGTTGAACACCCCATACTGTTCATCAGCCGGAAGCTGTTCCCAAGGGAAGTGAGGTATTCCGTTATTGAGAAGGAGTGCCTCGCTGTAAAATGGGCAATTGAGGCCTTGAGACATTATGTCGCCGGAGTACACTTCACCCTGGTCACTGACCATGCGCCCTTTAAGTGGTTAAACACCATGTAGGACACAAATCCAAGGTTGACCAGGTGGTATATGGCCCTCCAACCCTTCTCTTTTGATATTCAGCATAGACCTGGAAAAGACCATGGAAATGCTGATTTTTTGTCAAGAGAAGGAGTGGAGGGTCGGGCTTCAGCCGTGTGGGACACTAGCCACACACAAACAGGGGAGGTATGTGACAGGGTGAAGTCAACCCCTATCAGTTAAGCCTGGGAAACATATGTCTGTGTGTTTCATCCAGCACTCATAAGGGTTAACTCAGGTGGAAGCTAGCTAATCATGATGTAAGCTGACACCTGAGAGCCAGCAAGGTAGATAAGGATCTTGTTACCAGCAGTAGCTGCCTGTCTCAGATGAGAGCACATGGATAGATGTGCTGCTAGCCAGAAGGATACAGCACACTACTTACTGCAGCCAAAGTAAGATTTCTTTCATTTGTTTGCATGACTGCTTAAAAAGACTCTTACGGTTTGGGTATGGTTTAGCCAGCCAGCCTGCTAGCTAGGACTGCTGTGTTAGTCAGTTTTCTCCCAACGTGGAGCAGGATTTATTTGCTTAAAGGGACAGTGTACCCACATGTTATGTTGCTGTGGAGAAATAAAGCCACTGAACGTTTTCATTTATCCTGAGACTACACGTGTGGACTGTTCCCTGACCTCGGCTACAGGCCGTCCTGCCACAGAAGCGATATGAAATGAAAAAAAGAGAATTATAGTGCAACACAGCTAACTCACAAATGACAAAACATAAGACAAACAGAACAATACAACACTACACAAGACTGACCACAAATACACAAAAGCAAGGCTGAAATAAAAAAGTTAGTTTAATACAACTATATAATATAAAATGGATGGATGAGGAACTCAGGGTACGCCGATCCGGAGGAGTAAAATCGGAGTGCTACTCACAAGATGGCCAAAATCAATACTCAATGGAAAGTGTGTCTTAAAACGCCCAGATTTTTGGATGAGCTGGTGCACCTCTCCTCATTCCTCACTCCGTGCCACGTCGACCGGAAGTGACGTCACCGGATGTTAGGTCACTGGTAGGCGGGATTACTCCACGGAAGTCCCCGATGTGACATCACCAGATGCTCCGTTGCTACTGGGCAGGATACCTCTGCAAGCAATCTCTTCGTCTCCTGTTTGAATGACTCTGATGTCTCAGAGCTCAAACCTCAAGCGTGCCTTCGTCCCAAACACCCAAACAAGTGATAAAAACCCCACAAAAAGTGATTCCCACACTGATGAAGCTATATCTGATCACCTAAAAGACTGAGGAATTGCCAGTTTATCTCCTTGGACATTCATCCTTCTATCTGGAATTTCCAGGACTATAATCCATTTGGATTTTCAAGGCGCCGGTTCCCCTTTTTGTTCTATAATCCCATTCTTACTGTTAATGCACTTAAATTACGAAAGGAGGAACTAAATAATAAACCATTAGCAGCATAACATCAATTAAAAATATGTTAGCACAACGACCTACAGTGCTAATGGGACACTGGAAATAATCCTGTGTAATAAGGGTGGGATGCTGCCCTAAATTAAAAACACTAACTTAATTGCTGTGATAGATCTCTAATAAGTGGAGGGAATAATGTAAAATCAGCATAGGGTGTACTTGCTAAATATTTGACAGTCAAAAAATAATGTGTCAGGAATGGAGGTAAGTGAGGAAATATCTGTGAATCATTGAGTGTGTGAAAGGTTGTAGCCAAACAATCCAAGGCTACATATAGTGTCGAGACACCGTGTCTCTAATATAAAATTAGTGCCAAAACAAAGTAATCTTAATGTGATGTCAGCTATCAAAATTTTTCCTGTTAAGTTTTGAATAATAATAATAGCATGTTCTTGTATAGCACTGCTAGTTTTACATAGCGCTTTACAGAGACATTTTGCAGGCACAGGTCCCTGCCCCATGGAGTTTACAATCTATGTTTTTGGTGACTGAGGCACAGGGAGATAAAGTGACTTGCCCAAGGTCACAAGGAGCCGACACCAGGAATTGAACCAGGTTTCCCTGCTTCAAACTCAGTGCCAGTCAGTGTCTTTACTCTGTTAGAGCCGTCTCTAGGCTGCGCTCTTGACGTCACGATATGCGATGTCAAAATTACCAGACGTGCGTTTTTAGTCTTCAGAGCTTCTTCAGGGAGTAATTTTGTGAGTATTATCATTCAAACTCAGTGCCAGTCAGTGTCTTTACTCTGTTAGAGCCGTCTCTAGGCTGTGCTCTTGACGTCACGATATGCGACGTCAAAATTACCAGACTCGCGTTTCTACTCATCAGAGCTTCTTCAGGGGGTAATTTTGTGAGTATTATCATTTCTCTGCGCACCCATTTCTTTCTTTATTTTGTAAGGATAGAAGTCGAGTTAATTTCTGGGGTGTACTGTCTAGGCATCAACCATTTTCTAATAGAGATAAAAATGGCACATCGTGGCAAATTGTTCTTTATGTTGATAAATATATTCTAGATTATAATGATATGTATAAAATTTCCCTGTGCAAGGAAAAGAAATTGGCAAATGAAGTGGTGTAAACTTTTCGGGTTAAATATTTGTATCACGTGTAGGAAACTCACTTACATTTGACACAAAAACACCTGAAAATAGAGCAATGCATGAAAACCAACTTCTCCTTGCACTTTCTTTTCATTGACACATCACCCATTTCATGCAATTACCTTCTGGCTTCCAAGAGCTAATCATTTTTTACATACTTTATTTGATTCATCACAGAAACATTTTTTCCACCATCCTGTAATCTTCTTTAAAATCTTTGTAATATAAATTCCCTTCATATATTTGTTACGGGCCAAGATTGTGGAACTATACGAAAGAGGAACATTTAACATTTTTAAATCCAAACGTTTTATGAATTTCATATCATATTTATAGTATTATATACAACTGTTTTGATATGGTTTATATGGAATGAAACATAGAATTTGAGACAGATAAGAACACTTTCTAATCTGCCTATTTTCCTTTCTACTGTAAAACCTCACACCCTGTTTCATCCTTGACTTCCTTGCATATTTAGGATCACCTATCTCACACATATTTTAATTTCCTTGCTGTATTAGCTCGCAGCCCCCTGTTGGGAAGCTACTCCACAGATCTTGCACCCTTTCCATGAAGATGTACTTCCTCACATTTCTACCAGCCTGCCACCCTCCACCTTCACAGCATGACCTTGACTTTGACGCATGTACAGTAGTATGTAGTATGCTTCCCTCCCGTACCTTGTCCAAACCCTTTGTACGTTTTTACCATACCCCTTCTCTCTTTTAGGCTTTATATATTGAGGTAAGTATCTCTGGAAGCAGGGGTCCCCGGAGCTGACATTAATGAGATTCAGCTCTGGAGACGTCCTGCTACAATCCTGTATTCATAAAATGAAACTAGCTTGGATTGCCTCTTTAATGCAAAAATGAGCGAACAGTTCTTGGTTGCTGGGAGAGATTCATGATGTTACTTTCACAGATTGGAATAATGAATACTCCAAATACACTGATGGTGAAATCATTTACAACAAAAAAACAAGAACTACTCGACAATTTATAAGTGAAATCAATTAATTTGCAAAGAGTCTTGAAGGATTTAACATACACAATAAAATAATATATGAATCCTAACCTCACGTACACTTGTCAAACTTGGCAACACATACTAAAAATATAACCTGTACTAAAGGTGTTTTTCTGGCATTCCCTTTAACACCTTTCATTTTAGCACAGGAATCGGATACAGGAAAATATTGTAGCAGTATGCCACAGAGATAAAGTAAATAAGCACATGTGAGGAAGTCAGTCCAATCTTTTAAGGGTCAAGGATGTTTCAGTAATGCAAGAAAAACTCACCAGGCCATACTAATAAGAACTACTAAATCGATAGCTGGCCTTTAGTTTAACACCATGACACTAGCTGCTCAAGATAGCACATATATTGGCCATTTTTATATCAGAAGTCTCTAAAATATATATTGTACTCTATCATATTGTTCACTTATTGCCCTCATTAAATCATTTAAACAGAGCCAAATCACAGGATGTTGGTGTCCATTCAGTTAGAGGTGCTCTTTCCTGCTAGCATAAAATCTTGCATCTCAAATATAAGATATTTAAACGTTGCAGAGTTAGGCCGCGCTTATAGTCTTTGCTACAGCAACGCGACGGCGATGCTGATGTCACGCTGCAGTCGATGAAAAATCTAATTTAATTGACTTCCAGCGATCGCGACCAAGCCGTTGCTCCATCGCGTCACTCCTACTATAAGCGCCTGTGACGGATTCAATACATTTGTTTTGAAGTTGCCGGGACTATAAGGCCGGGCTTAGGCTATGCATGAGGTACAGAAAAGGTATTTGGCTTGAGGGGTGTGCATTGGATCTGCATGAGGGCGTGAGTAAAAAGGGAAATCTTTATTATTCGAGTTGTAGATTCTCCGTGTATATAAAAGCTGAAATTCTTGGAGAAGCTTGTTCATTTTTAATTTTTTAATTTGTTTATTTCTCATTACAGATTTCCCAGACGAGGTATCCAATCTCAAGTTAAGAGGTACATTAAGATCCCCTCCCATGACAATAAAACCCTCTTTGCCTGATGAAGCACAACACTGTGTGAAACGCGTTGCGAAAGCCCTACAGTGCAGCTAGAAGTCAGCCCACTGGTGTACCTACCCCCAGCTGTCCCATCAACAACCAGAGACCCTTCGGCACGCCGGAGTGAGTTTCTCTGGGGAACCGGCGTTTGAGGCGGGATACTATTCACGGGTCCTGCAAGAAGCTGCAACCCGGAAGAACAACGTAGTGCTGAGCCAGGCAGCCCCAGCGCGCGGGTCTACCTTGTAAGCCTCTGCACCATCTCTTTATGACCAGGACACCACCAGGACTGTTTCCTCTGCACCTTAATACTGGATGTACTTAACCTTATATGTAAGTTTTTATTGTTACTACTACTAACATGTTTTAATTAAATCTTGACCCTCGGTGCGCTTTTGTGTTTCATTCCCTGGTACATTAAGATCCCCTCCCATGACAATAAAACCCTCTTTAAAGGAATCTAACTATGAAAGAGCATACTGTAAGAAGGCATCCTGGGCCTTGTTAGGGGCATAAATGTTTGCCAGAGTGATTTGCTTGTTATGTAATACTCGTTTAATAAAGATAAATCTGCCCTCTGTGTCCACTTGCTGAGCTGCTATTTGGAAAGGAAGATTCCTATATAGTGGGAGGCCAACACCAATTATTGTCACCGTGGTGGAGCTTAAGTAACAAGAGGGGAATCGATGATCAACCAGTTTAGGAGAATTTGATTTCCATAAATGAGTTTCGTAAATATAGATTATTTTCCTTTTTAGTGTCCAGAGTTCTGACAAGGCCACCCTCCTCTTTTTGGTCTCATTCAGACCTTTTACATTCAACATCTACTGTACATTATAAACAGAACAGGAGAGTGCACAACATGGCAGATGGCAAAGGAGAAGCACAAGAAAAATACATATACAATATACCACTTTGTGGTTAGGTGAGACCCTTAACACCTGGTTTCTCCTACTCATGTGAGTGGAGGCAAAAATTGTTAACTGTGAGTAGAATTGTTAACTGTAAATAAATACAATTAACAAGTAAACAATGGGAAAAAGGTATAACAGGGAAGAATAACATGGTATAAATATAAACCTTTTGGGTGTTCACCTCGGAATCCAAACCCCTGGCTCCGAGCTCAAGGGACAGAGGGGGAATAATTTTGGGTTAGTTGGGGTTACGTAACAAACAGTCAGTGTTTTGGGATGCTGCACAAATGGATATATTTATATATATTTTTTTTATCAAGAAATCCTTTTTTTTTTTTTAAGCGATTAGTATTCGTAATTGAAATTATAATCAAGTCTCTGTGAAAATTAGCTTCTCAAGTTGGCAGAGCATGTATGCAACTAAAGCACAGAGGGCTCAATAACTCTCAAGAGTGAAGTCTGCACCTTGAGATTGGGGTATTAAGCAAAAATGCATGGCACAGTCCACAGCTAGATCTAGACAATGAAAACATAGCAAATACTAGTGACATCAATACATGATATATACATACATATGTAGCACCTGTTCCCCCCTGCCACAGAAGATATAGCCACTACATGGGTGTTTTCCCTGTGTACTGTAGCTCACCTGCTGGTTCAGGATGTCTGAGTGGCTCTGCAATTGTAGTTTGGGAGCAGCAACAGGGCAGGCTTTCTCTTGGCTCTTAATGTGCAGCGCCTCCATCCCATGAGGATCCTGCTGGATGCAGGATGGTCCCCACAGGCACTACCCTTCCAATAATCACACACCATAATTGGTCCAACGGCAGTTTTATTGTGCAACAGCATGATCGTCCTCCAGCCCATGAGCAGACCCCAGGGGCTTGAGGCCCCCAGATCCCCTCCCAAACTCCTTAACCCTCTTGTAGGGAAAAGGGTATCATACTGTCCCATAATCAACCACCTCAATTTGGTGGAGTGCCAGCTTTTATACCTGGGGGGGAGGGCTTGTAACCCCACCCCATAACAGGGCACATCCAGGTACTGACGGGCATCATGAACAGAACATTGAGGTAAGCGTTCTCTCAATTTGACTAGTGCTGCAGGGCATGAAACCACTAAAGTAATTGATTGTTGCTTTATCCGGAAAACACAATGAAGTGAGGGAGCTGAACAATAAATCACCCCTAGTTGGAATGCGGTCTGGCGGTCTGGCAGCAACTGTGAAGGGCTGTCTGGGGGAAGTCCTAAAACCCACCCAGACCCCATACATGAGTCCCGCACTGCATAGACTGCATAGACTGCAACTCCTGGGGAAGCTCCACTTAAAACAAAGTGAAATTACTCACTGATAGCTGTAAAATCCATCTGGTTTTTTTCTTTTTCTTCTTCTGTTCTGCATGCTCCAGCTGTGTGGGAGTGCAAGCAGGGATATCCTCACCGGGGAGGAAAAACGTCAGCGAGCACGGCAGGGCAACAAATTGGCAAAGGCTGGACTGTGGTGAAAAAATACTTTATTCTTGCATGGACATTAAAAAAGAGTGAGGGGATAGCACCCCCCGCAACTCTTACGCGTTTCACCACTCAGGGGCTTTCTCAAAGAGTGAGAATTACTTGCTGCCGTGCATCCTAAAGTACTGAACACTTCCAGAAGTGACGTCACTTACCGGTGCTTGCAAGATCTCCCGAGATGTATGAATGGGGTCTGCACACCTGGCAAGTGTAACCGCACCCGTGGCGAGTCAGTACTGGAGGCAAACGCAGTAAAAGCAAATATTTGCCAATAAAAAAACACTTAGCTTAATCAAACCTTTATATAAATAATTTAAATCTTAACTAGGTTTCCCCAGTGTTTCCTGTGGCGTGTCTGCACCCCTGGTTCCTGTGGCCTTTGTCCTTCTCTGTTCCCTCCTTCCAGAAACCCTGCCACGCCGAATCTTCTTGTTTCTGTGACTCCTGGCCTTTTCCCTGACGCGCTGCAGCACCTTCGCTGAAGTGGCTTCACTCAAGGTTCTTGCCTCCTATGCTGAAGTAGCTTCACCCAAGATTGCCTGTTGATGACCTCGGCTCACTTCCTCGACCACCGCTCCTGTGCCGCCTGCCTTGACCCCTGCCTGGATAACGTTAACCCTGCTTTCTCCAATCCTGACCTGGCTATGTCTGACCACAGAATCCGCACTCTGGACCTGACTCCATGGCCTAAGGTCGGTGCTTATACATCCCCACCTCAGCCACGCGGTCCGGTACCAGTTTATGGCAAGCACGTACGTTACAATATATAGGAGTAATAATATGTACATAACCATTTAATCTTTATAGAACACTTTTACACCTGTGTAAATCTCTCATCTCTCTCTGGTTTATAAAAAAAGTATAACAAACAGCAACAAATCCACTATTCTTCCAGCCCAATAAGGTAAAAGATGAGGTAGAGACTGATCACTGCAAAGAAATAGGGCTGGAGGCTTGTATCCAAAACAAAAATAATTTATTAAATGCGCATGTAGCCGTGACCCCTGATTCACCCCGAGCAATGGAAGGTTGCGCTTGCAAAGAGTAGTTGCAGAGCCCGCGAAGGAGGAGAGTACAATTTGGCGGGAGAGGAGCAGTCCCTTGACCCAGCAGCCCTACGGGGAGGGTCAGGTGAGAGCGGTTAGCCTATGGGAGGAGGAGTTGCCAGACATACAGGCAGAGGTTGCGCGCACGTGGAGTTAGAGCTTCGTGGAGAGACGAGGAGACGGAGATACTGCACTGGGAGGCTGTACTCCCAGGCGCAGGCCAGGTGCCCCCGGCCCAGTTAGCCCTGAGTCACTATAGAGACAAGCTGAGCTAGGGACACCCTTAGTAAGGGTTTTACCCCCTAACTAGTAGTATTGTTCGGGACTATTCTGTCGAGAAGGAGATCGGACTCAGACCCCGTAGCGCGGCCAGAGTTCGAGAAGAAGCGCCCCGGATCCTAGCAAGGGCAAGAGCGTGGTGCCCTCAGAGACTCTTTTTGAAGAATCGTAGCAGTTCCAAGCACCGGAGTGCTTGGCAGGTATTACATCAAGTGCACCAACTCTACCTTTCAATCACCTAAGACATAGTGGCTGCGCAGTCACCCATACACATACATACAACCTATGGGAACGGGAGAACTGATTAGCATATCTGGACACGGGGTGGGATCACCCGGTGGCGGGATTGGGGAAAGTGTTGTTGGCATCCGCCGAGACGCAAGTTATTGTTGGCGTCCGCCAAGGCGCCAGCCATTGTTGGCGTCCGCCGAGGCGCAAGAATGTTGATGTCCTCCGTGGCATGTTAAATGATGTGTACCAGCATACCGGAATGTCATGGCATGTAATGTATCATAAGGTTAATCTATCAGTAAACGAGATTGGTTTTAGAACATGGTCGTGTAAGAGTAATTCTTGTATAGACGTCCTGCGAAGACTAACTCCCCCTTTGGCGGGATCTGTCGCAGGTGGAGGCGCTGCATCGAACCTATATATATATATATTGTATGCACCCCAGGCTCTCCGTGGCAGAGGCTCGGGCCCTGTGAGCCAGCAGGTAACAGAGCACAGAGTAACAGCTTGCCAGTGATAGGAAGCAGGGTTACACGCATAATAGCGAAAAAGGCAAAGAGAGGTCCTCTGACGCGTTTCTCACCCAAAGGGTGCTTTATCAAGGAGCTCTTTGATACCTAATTATTACTTGGGTATGTTGTCTAATACTCAGCATTTTTAATTCCCATACTTTATTAGATTTGCATGAAACATCCATACTTTGCTCACCTGTGTCCAGCTCATGTTGCATGTCTTCGGTTTGGAGATGGTAAGATTTTGACATGGTACATTTTGAAACAATTCACAACCCACCCATATCCAAGTTGTTGCTCACCACTGTGGACAAATGGGGATTAAGTCCGTGAAGACTGTTGATCTCATGAACTGGTAGAGTTTCCGGCTGTGATGGCTCGTTATGATATGACCTGTCCTGGCCCCACAGCCCCTCAAATGGTTAAGCGATGTATCCACATTTCAATGCATCATGAATACAGTGGCCTTCTCCAAACTTTTCCCTCACCTTTAAGCATACCAAAGTATACTTTTCTTAATTTGTAAAGGATGATAAAGGAAAATATTATCTGAGTAAACTTTAAGTTTAAATATTGGAAACTAGATAAATATTGTTAGATTGCAAGCTCCTTCCTATTGTCTTAACGTATACAGCTAAACCCCGTTATAACGCGATCCATTACTACGAGAATCCGCTTATAACGCGATACAAGCGTGGCTCCTAATTTTAGTATTTATGAATACTTTACAACACGATAATTGGCATCTTAAATACTTTATTGTACAATGCATACAATTGTACATTATTTCTAACGCGATCCGCTTATAGCGCGATGTGATTCTTTGGACCCCAAGCACAGCGTTATAAGGGGGTTGAGCTGTATGTACTGTTTTTGTTTTCAGTATTGTCCTGCCTCCTACTTGTTGGTTGGCGCAATTACAATAAAAGATAATTTTATGAAAGTTTAATTTTGCTTATTTATACAACAGATGTATCAAGCAGCAAATAAGTAAATTATCAATCGGTTAAGACAAACCTCATTTACCACAAATTGTTAGGTCCAAATACAAGCATTTTGTTAAATTGTATACAGATGTTTGTTTTAGATGTGCCCGGTCACTGTATGAATGATCTGAAATCCATGTAATAGGTGGTTTCAGTGGAAAGATATCTACTGTGCTGTAGAAAACAACATTTTTTTTTTAAAATAAGGGTTCCTACAAGCTTGAACTGCCGTTTTACATGCCTTGCTTATTTTGCATGAAAAAACAATAATAGCACAAGCTAGTTTGAGGTGATAACAACCGTGTATATTGCACCCAATGAATGTGACAAAATATGAAAATGAAAAATGGTGAATCAAATAATAATAAGGTTATCTTCCTAATGCACCACTACTCCTAGCAATTTGACACCCAGGGGACACCGTCCAACAGCAGCATCAGCTATCCTGGGATTGGCTCATTGCTGAGCACATGGTTGGACGTGTCCCGAGTGGGTGAGAGTATAGTATGCCCTTATGACTCTAGGTGCTTATTCATCTGTTTTTTTATTTGTAGTAAGCGATTTTACACTATCTATATGTAATTTTGTTCTTTTCAATGAGGAGTGATGCACTAGGAAGAGTACTTTATTACACACGCTGATCTCATTGTTGAATAAACACACGTGCGTGTATTCCACATTGGAGCACAAGAACTATTTCTCTTTCTATTTGATCCACCATTTACATTTTTGTCACACCATCCATTGGATGTAATATATATGGTCATGATCACCTCAGACCAGTTTGCGCTAGTATCGTTTTTTCATTCACTATTTCTTGAACGGTTTTATGAGATTGTATGCATTAGCTGCATCTGGTCTCCTAAGGTCACTTATATGGTTTTATAAGGTTATTCATCCTGTGAACACACACACACACTAATCATTTTATATTGTGTTTGTTTTGTTTGCACTCTGTGTTGTTTATTTTGTACTGTAGTGCCGACGATTATTCTAAAACAAACCTGGGGCAATCTCCAAAAAGACCCAGGTACATGCAGGGTACATGCTGCAACATTTCACACATTTCTGCAGACAGACTAATGGTCCATCGGATTAACAGCGGGGGTCCCTGGAAGTCCAATTCAAACTGAATTGGACTGCCAGGGACCCCTGCTGTGTTAATCCGATGGGCTATTAGCCTCCGCAGAAATGTCACTGAAATGTACCTAGCATGTACCTGGCTAGTTTAAGGCAAGTTTTAGAATACTCGTTGGCTCATCTGTAGGTTGTATGCTAATTATCAAGTTCCCCTCTCAAGTTTCATAATTGTCTCTCTAGATAGGAGAGACAACATGGGGTTATAACAGGCATGATTAACATTCAGGAGGACCGCAGGCGCTTGTATTATGGAATACTAATAATGTTAATATCTTCCACTTCAGAGGTTAGTCTTAAACCCCCCCCCCCCAAAAAAAAAACCACATGTAGGCTATACAGTATATACAACTAATTACCCTCTTAGAAATATATATATATATATATATGTAGCCAGGTCTCCCCAGCGCTACCGCACCCCCCTCACCTTGCTGCCGATCGCGGGGGCCGCCGCGTCCAATGGCGGCTCCGTTCGGCAGTGGCAGGGGAGAGGGCGGTCAGGTCCCGGCTCGGGGGTTGCCGGGGACGCGTGCGGCCGGTTGCCAAGGCCGCACGCGCATCTCAGGGTCCCCGGAGCCGGGCGGATAGGGCGCCGCCATGTTGCGGCAGGTCGCGCATGCGCAGTGAGTCCCCGGCGGCCCGAAATAGTCGCGCATGCGCAGGGAGAACCCTAGCGCCAGGGAGCAGTTGCGTGAGGGCAGGGAAAGCGCAGGAGAGTCGCGCGAGAGTAGGGACAGCTCAGGAAGGGTTGCGGCGGCCATTACAGGTTTGTGTAGGCAGAGGGAAGGCACGCACGCGGCCCCAATGTTATTGTAAGTGCCCTGGGACTACAATTCCCATGAGGCATAGCGAGGCAGGCACCAGGTGCTTGATAGGAGCCAATAGGGCTGTAGGACTGCCCTGGAGGGAGAATAGATACATTTCCCGGGCTTTGGTGAGTCAGTTGGAGCAGCGGAGCTGAAGGGGAAGGAAGGATGCAGGGAGTGAGTGCAGCTCCTGCATCCTGATAGGTACCCTCACCCTCCAGGTAGGCCCCAACTCCCCACCAGGGTAGTGGGTAACTGATAAGGGACGGCCCTAGATAGGAAGGTCACCCTTAGTGTATGTAAGGTGCAGGTTTGGCAGTGCCACAGCGGGTAGGGCTGTGGGCACTGGCAAATAGGCACAGTGTGTAAGCAGTGGATTGCTGCGGGATCCAGGTGGCTGTGTGTGATTGCAGCTGTCTGTGTGTGGTGTCGCTGCATGTGCTGGGCGCAGTGCGTGCAGTGTGTGTGAAGCGTGTGTGGATCCCTGCAGGCTGACAGTGTGAGCGGTGTGTCAGCTGCAGGTGCTTTAGGAGTAGCTAGTTAATAGCTAGTGGTTAGTTACAGATAGGACTGGGTAGCTAGGGGAAGGGGGGCAGGTTATGTTCCACAGGCCCTAGGAGTTTCCCCCAAGTCACCTCAGGTTGCGGTTCCTCAGGGACAGGCCCTAGGTTAGGGTTGCTGTCACTCTAGAAGTAGTTGAGAAAGAAAGCGGATAGCGGCGGCTGCTGTTCCCGTGAGACGGTGTGTTACCGAGAGACGGTTGTGTTCCCGTGAAGCGGTGGGACCCTCGTTGGGGTTCCTGGAGAATATCACCTGGATAGGATCAGACGGATGCATCGCACGTCTGACCCTTTGAGAAGCTTGTTGCTGACCCGAGCACCGGAGTGCTCGGAAGGTATTATGTCATCACATGTGCACCAACAGGCCTAGAGGTTTTAGTGACTGCGCAGTCACCCATTGACTATCTCCGTAGGAGTACGGGACCTTGGGTGTGGGGGTTTCACTGGACACTGGGTGGGATCACCTAGTGTTGGGGAAACGTCCTGCGAGACGTCACGGGTAGTGTCTCCTCGGGAGAGGGACACAGGTTATGAGGATATGTAAAGGCGATGATATGTTCTATGTTCATAAGTAAATTCCTTAGTTATTATATAATCACTGACTGTGTGTGGTTTCTAATTGGGTTCCTATGTAGGGTCATTCTACACGTCCATAGAATCCTACATAGGTGGAGGCGCTGTAAAAGAAGATTTGATCCAGAGGATTCACCCCAGGCTCTCACTAGCGGAGGCTCAGACCTCCTGTGAGCCTGACAGGTATACGCACCAAACCGGTAACACTACATGTTCTACTCACCCACACTACATATGAGATTGGGTGGGGTGGAATACCCGTTACATATATAAATATATATATATATATATATAAATATATATCCTGTCTTCCCATATGAGAAGGCACAACAGCAAGAACACTCAGATATAGCAAAAAGACATGTATTAGCAGTGACAAAACAGCACACTATAAACACAAAGGTTTATAG
Organism: Ascaphus truei; assembly: GCF_040206685.1. Lineage (NCBI taxonomy): Eukaryota > Metazoa > Chordata > Amphibia > Anura > Ascaphidae > Ascaphus > Ascaphus truei. The sequence goes on from NC_134486.1 coordinate 398,124,822, forward strand.
TGTGCTGTTTTGTCACTGCTAATACATGTCTTTTTGCTATATCTGAGTGTTGCTGCTTTTGTGCCTTCTCATATTCTCATATGGGAAGACAGGGTTTCTATATTGATTTCTATGGAGCATGCATCTTGACTTTACATTTGTTGCTTGGAGTGCTGGCTGCTGCTTTTTGTTTTTATATATATATATATATATATATATATATATATATATATATATATATATATATATATATATATATAAATCTCTTTCCATTTTTATGTGGGTTCATATTGTGATCAATGAATAATACAATTTAATTTATTCTGCTGCTTAAAGAAAAATTCTTATCAAGAAAATTACAGTTCTTCTCTAGTTACATTCACGTGTAAATGTAAGAGCATATACAGTATAGTTAATAAGATTTGGGCATTTAAAGCAGCAATCCTGGCTGCTCGATATTTTTCTACCACCTCCTTTTTTTTTACATCATGGGGGGAGGGGTCCTCTGGAGTAGAACCTCGTTATTTTCAGCTCTTTGGACCCCTCTGGTTCCCGTGATACTTAGCGGTGAGGTTTCATTAGTAGCTGTTGAAGATTGGGAGTAGTGTCATGCTCGGAGGAAACAGTGCGTACAAGCATCTTCACAACTCTTCTTTAATCCCCAGACTTTTCAGTGTGCCAGCCCGTGTTCTCCACCATATATGACAAAAGTCCCCTCAGGACGTTCTGTCTTTTGTCCGGGCCTCGCTATGACAACAGTCTTTCAGGGTAACATACTGTAGGACACATACCATCGTACTAGGCACCCCATGCTTCTGGTAAATATTAATGGTAGATGGTGCTCACAATCACATGTATGTTTTATGTGAAAATAATTCCATAAATGTCCAGGGTGCTCACCTTGATAAAGATGAACCGCGTAGGTGCGCTTTTTTCACCTCCATTGTGAGTTATATTCAATAAACTTTTATTGATATCTGGAGTTGCCTGGAATGTCTTATTTTTGTCTTTTTCAACCTGGATCCCACCTGTGCTCCTGCTTCTTGCTGAATTTTCGCTTTATGCTTCTGCTTTACTTCTCCCATAGAGTGGGACTGAAGAACACCAAACAGAATAGAACAGAAACAAAATAAACCCTAGCTCAACTGAGCTCTAACTATACCACGCTACAGTCGGGGGCTTGTCCACTTTCCAACAAGATCAATATAACACTGAATCAATAATCATTAAAAGGTAATAACTTCACTTTGCAGGCTTCTGGCTCTCCCTCTATACGTACCATGGTGTCAGCCCAACCTCAAGACTCTTGGGAGAGAGGGAGAGAGTAGGAAATAAGATTTAAATCCCTGCTTTCCGAATTACTAGGTGAAATAAACCAGAGATCAATACAAACTCTGGCCTGGATTTCTTATCCACTAGTTTCAGCTACTGTGAAACTACGGAATGGAGCACCGGCCCATCCTGATCTCCAAATGCTCCACCCAAGGGATCCCTTAACACACACGGTAATAAATAAGCATATTTACCGAAACATTTCCCTGGGGCTGTATCTTCCCGACTAGAGAGGACAAAAACTGCCTAGTATCCTGTAGCCTTTTCTTTTCTATTTAACACCTCTCTCTGGTTTCTGTCACAATACATGTATATACCCACGGCGCTGTGAAACAGCACCAACGCTAAGAGACCATCTCATGCTTAGCCCTCCCGCCCTCCTCAACCCTATTGGGACCATCTGTGCAGCTGGACCAAACTCCACACTAACATCCCTTAAAACCCTCATCCTCACACTTTAATGGAATCAGCTGTGTGGCTGGTCTTGAGGCATACTCCGCCTCACAATGAACAGCCACTTTACCTTTTGATCCAACATTGCCCCTTATTCTCTTCAGATTATAAATTCTCATGAGCAGTACCCTCATTAGTAAATAAAAGAGGGAGATTCCCGGCACTCTAAATCAGACAGTACAACACTGGGTTTATGCCAAAAACCAAAAATTAATGTACTGTATGTCAAACAAGATGCTGTACAGATAGTATCTATTGCTTATGCAATGTACAGTGTATATACAAAAAGGCACAATGATGAATGATGGGAGGGAGGGGGTGGGTAAGGGATAACACAATGAAAGTGAGGGGGGGGAAGGAAGGGAAAAGAGACAAAAAGGTGGTACAGTATAAGACAAGTGAGAGAATCTGAAATTATGAGGGAGCAATGTTTCGGGGCGGGTGGCCTTCTCCAAGCCATTCTCACAGACTCCAAGGGACTGCGGTACTTCCCTTATACCCTGGGGGTTGACATACAACACACAAATGTTTTCATTTTTGGCATAAACCCAGTGTCATACTGTTTCTGTATTTAGAGTGCTGGGAATCTCCCTCTTTTATGTGTTATTGTGAGGGAGCGTAAGGATTCCTTCATTATTCCTATGCACCATTGTTACATCCTAGTAATAAGTGCTTTAGACATTAAGGAAGAGGAGTCCCTGCCCCGCGGAACTTACAGTCTAATTGGTAGGTAGGGAGAACGTACAGAGACAGTAAGAGGGAGTTTTGGTAAGTGCGTCTGCAGGGGGCCAAGCTTTATGTATCATGTGTTCAGAATATCCACAGTGCTATTCATATGCTTCTTTAAGCAAGTGTGTCTTAAGTTGGGTCTTAAAGGTGGATAGAGAGGGGGCTAGTCGGGTACTGAGGGGAAGGGCATTCCAGAGGTGTGGGGCAGTCAGTGAAAAAGGTTTAAGGTGGGAGAGGGCTTTAGATACAAAGGGGGTAGAAAGAAGACATCCTTGAGAAGAACGCAAGAGTCTGGATGGTGCATAACGAGAAATTAGGGCTGAGATGTAAGGAGGGGCAGAAGGGTATAAAGCTTTAAAAGTGAGGAGAAGAATGGAGTGTCAGATGCGGGATTTGATCGGAAGCCAGGAGAGGGATCTCATGAGGGGAGATGCTGAGACAGATCTCGGAAAGGGTAGAGTGATTCTGGCAGCAGCGTTTAGGATAGATTGTAGGGGAGACAGGTGAGAGGCAGGAAGGCCAGACAGCAGGTGGTTACAGTAATCAAGACGGGAGAGAATGAGGGCCTGAGTCAGAGTTTTAGCAGTCGAGCAACAGAGGAAAGGGCGTATCTTTGTTATATTGCGGAGGAAAAAGCGACAGGTTTTAGAAATGTTTTGAATGTGAGAGGAGTCGAGTGTGACCCCTAGGCAGCGTGCTTGGGCTACTGGGTGAATGATCGTAGTTCCAACAGTAATGTGGAAGGAGGTAGTAGGGCCAGGTTTGGGAGGAAGTATGAGGAGCTCTGTTTTAGCCATGTTGAGTTTAAGGCGCCGGAGGGCCATCCAGGATGATATAGCAGAGACATTCAGAAACTTTGGTTTGTACAGCACGTGTAAGGTCGGGTGTTGAAAAGTATATTTGTGTGTCGTCAGCATAGAGGTGATAATTAAACCCAAAAGATGTTATTAGGTCACCTAGAGAGTGTATACAGAGAAAAGGTCCCAGGACAGAGCCCTGGGGTACCCCCACAGAGAGATCAATAGAGGAGGAGGTGTTAGCAGAAGAGACACTGAAAGTACGATGGGAGAGGTAGGATGAGATCCAGGATAGAGCTTTTTTCCGAATACCAAGAGTATGGAGAATATGAAGGAGAAGAGGGTGGTCCACGGTGTCAAATGCTGCAGAGAGGTCGAGTAATATGAGCAGAGTGTAATGACCTCTGTCTTTGGCAGCATGGAGGTCGTCAGTTATTTTAGTGAGGGCTGTTTCCATGGAGTGAGCAGTGCGGAAGCCAGATTGTAGAGGGTCTAGGAGAGAATAGGTGTTGAGAAAATGGAGCAAGTGAGAGAATACAAGACATTCAAGGAGTTTAGAGGCAAAAGGCAGGAGGGAGACAGGTCGATAGTTAGAAAGACAGGTAGGGTCAAGCTTGGTTTTTGAGTAATGGTATGACTGTTGCATGTTTGAAGAAGGATGGAAAGGTTCCAGAGCAGAGGGAGCAGTTAAAAATGTGTGTGAGCGTAGGGATTATAGTAGGAGCAAGATGTTTTAGGAGATGGGAGGGAATGGGGTCAAGAGGGCAAGTGGTAGAGGGAGAAGAGGCGATCAACAGCGACACATCCTCCTCTGAGACAGTGGGAAAAAGTCAAGGAAGGCAGGGGGAGAGTTAGGAAGAGGTGTAGGATGGGAGGAAGAAACAGAGGGGATGTTCTGCCATATGGATTCCACCTTTTCCTTAAAATAGTCAGCAAAGTCCTGAGCGGAGATGGAGGAAGGAGAGGCAGCTGAGGGTGGTTTGAGTAGAGTATCAAAGACAGAGAACAGTCGGCGTGGGTTAGACTTGTGCATGTTGATTAGTGAAGAAAAGTAGGCTTGTTTAGCTTGCGAGAGGGCAGAGTTGAAACAGGATAGCATAAATTTGTAGTGAAGGAAGTCTGCGAGAGTATGAGATTTCCTCCAGAGGCGTTCAGAGGAACGAGTGGAGGAACGCAGCATGCGAGTGTGGGAATTTAACCAGGGTCTAGGGTTAGAAGGGCGAGTGCGGCAGAGAGAAAGCGGGGCATGTAGATCAAGGGAGGAGGACAAGGCAGAGTTGTAGTTCCTGACCAGGTTGTCAGGGTCTGTAGCAGAGCTGAGAGAGGAGAGGGAGGAGTGTAAAGTGGACTCAAAGTCAGGTCAGTGAATAGAGCGCAGGTTTCTGCAGAACCGAGGGGTAGATGGAGGTGGAGAAGGGGAGAAGCGAGATAGAGAGAATGAGATGAGGTGATGGTCAGAGAGAGGAAAAGGAAATGGAGAAATCGGAGAGAAGTTTTTCGTGAAAACCAGGTCTAAGTAGTGACCATCCTTGTGGGTGCTGGCTGCAGTCCACTGTTGAAGGCCAAAAGAAGGTTAGAGAAAGAAAGCGGGAAGCCCAAGGGAGAGAGGGGTCATCAATGTGGCAATTGAAGTCCCCAAGGAGAAGAACAGGGGAGTCTGAGGAGAGAAAGAGAGCCAGGATTCAAAGTGAGAGAGAAAGGCAGAAGGGGGATCAGTAGAGGTAGGTGGGTGATAGATGACCGCCACGTGGACAGGGAGAGGAGAGAAGATCTGGACGGTGTGAACCTCAAAGGAGGGAAAAGCAAGAGATGGAGGAATAGGAAGAGTTCGGTAACGGCAGAGAGAGGAGAGCAGGAGCCCCACGCCTCCACCCCTGCCATCAGGGTGCGGAGTGAGGGAGAAGGAAAGGCCACCGTAGGAGAGAGCAGCTTCCAGAGCAGAGTCAGACTGAGTGAGCCAGGTGTCAGTTATAGCAAAGAGAAGCAGGGAGTGAGAGAGAAAGAAGTCATGCACAGAGAGGAACTTGTTAGAGGGAGCGAGCATTCCAAAGGGCACAGGAGAAAGGGAGAGAGGGAGGGTGGCAGGGGATGGGTATGAGGTTGGAGGGGTTAACACCACAAGGAGTAGAAGTTGCATGTGGGAGGCAAGGAAGAGAGCAAGTAGAAATAAGGCAGGGACCAGGATTGGGAGAGATATCCCCAGAAGCAAGGAGGAGAAGCATGGAAAGAAAGAGAATGTGTGAGGATGATTTGTAGGGGTGTGTTTTAGTGCAGGGTGTATAGCTGTGTGGTGCCAGAGGACGCAGGTAAGAAAGGAGTTCTTGTGAACTTAGAAGTGGTGAAGAAAGGAGAGATGGAGATATATGAATAGAGTTAGGGACATTAGGAGACTGGTGGAAGGAAGTTCATAATTTGAAAATAAGTGAGGTTACAGCAAATATAAAAAATAAAGGTGGCATCACAGCAATAGTTAAGTGTTGAGATGTACAGTCTGGGATAGATGATATCCTCGTTTCCAACGTAGATCAAATGCAGGAATCAGAAGCAGTAGGTGTTGTCCACTTTTCCACTTCTTTTTAAACTTCAAATCTACTTGAAACATTTCTACTTAAAAGCATATCTGCTTAGAAGCATGGCTGCAGGCAGCAGTGGCTGTTATGAGTTTACTTATATACTTTTAGAAAGTCACCTGGTTGGCACAACAAACTTAATTAGCACATGTGAGGGACGTTAAAGCAAATGGTTTTTCTAAGTTGGGTGTTGTCTTGCACAAGTGTGAAAGCTGAATTAAATTAAGACAGTAGGGGGATGATTTACAGACAGACAGTTTGGAATATGTTTTTACTTGAGGAAAAAGAAGAGATGAGTGATTCAATAGTCTTCCTTTTTAAACTTCAAATCTACTTGAAACATTTCTGCTTAAAAGCATATCTGCTTAGAAGCATGGCTTACTCACACGATCCAGGGGGAGCATAAGGGGAAGAAAGAGAAACTCTAAGTGCAGAAGTAGATACAGTGCTGGGAATAATCCCTATTCAATCTTGGCTCCTATGTCTGTCTTACTCACAAGAGATAAGAATTTTTCAGGCAGTGTAGCTCAATTGACAGATGAAAAAAGTAACCAATGGCCCCCGTCATTCAGGGAATAAACCACACTGCCTCCGTCTGGAGCTCCGATTCGATCACCCGATCCTACTACCGCTTGCAGGAGACGCTGCTCCACTTCCGGTCGCGGGGTGATGTCGTCACTTCCGACCGCGATGTCTCAATCGGCTCAGGGTGTAAGGTGTAGAGCACAGGGGCGCCTTCCTCCACAGCTACGTCACGTTGTGGGCGGTACAGCTCTACGCGTTTCGCCTGTTGATTGGTTCGGCTTCCTCAGGAAAACTCCGGAGTGACATTCATGAGTGTCGCAATTTCACATTGTACTTTCTCAGCATTTTAGTGTCTCAAGTCTCGAGTCAAAATTTATGACTTAATTCAAAGACAGACTGGTGTGACTTTTAGATGAGGAGTTAATGTTGGAAAATGGGAAGTAAGTTTTCTGCACGTATACTGGCTCACTTGCTTAGCTATATAACCTGATTGAAACTGTTAATAAACTAGGGAGAAGATTTTGAGCTTGTGTCTGACTCGTTTACTTCATCCTCCGAGCGCTCGTTCTTTTCCTGTTCAGCACCTTAGAGGGGTAAAGGCCTCTCGAGAGGGTCTTCCGAGTTGAAGGGGAAGGTCCATACTAACTTTGGAGTATTAGGACAATTTACAGACCCTAAAAACTGTGTTGTATAAACGTGCTACTGTAGTTGAGCAGGATGCACAGCTGGACACACAGACAAGCTACACAAAGAGGCCTACACAATTACTGAATAATTTGCTCTGAGTACAATGATCCATTAGTGGAAAAAGCAGAGCACAGCAAACAAAAATGTGGGGCTATGCACAAACCTGGATGGTTAAAAACAATTTATTGAAAGGTGACAGCATGAAGGGGGGCATAAACTCTTGGCACTTTGTCAAAGAGTGTAATTTGCTAAGAGCACTTCTAGATATATAATTATAGAATGAATCCACAAAAATCTTACACAAAATATGTACAAATCTATTTCAGGTTCCATGGAATGGTGCACTCACGATATATGGGAAACTGCAACGGATGCTCAGCCTCAATGATTGGTGCAGATGCAGAAACCGCTGAAATCCAAAGTACAAGATGAAAATAAAGCGCTAAATGAACCCAAAGCAGACCGAAACATTGATCACTGCCAATCAATTCACCTTTGTGAAAGACTACTGAAGTGTCGCCTTATTTTCATCTTTTACTTTAAAATGTATTTCAAGAACACTTTATTCACAAGGCATTATTATCACCTTTTCGTTATAAAGCACCAATATATTCCTCAGAGTGGTACTATTGGGTAACAGAATTGTATCAATTACATAAACAGAATGACATACCAAATAAGGACAAATAAGAACAAACAGATACAAAAAGTAACAAGTGCCCTGCTCGGGAGAGCTTACAATCTAGTTATTTATATAAAAAACAAGAGCGAGGAAATGGAGAAAAGCACAGGTTACTCTAAGATAAATTATTTTTTATCCAAAACATATGAAAGAGAAAAGTCATCATTCGGACCATGGAACACCTATGGGTTCTTAAGGCCTCTCTTCACAAAAAGTGTATGATTATCAGCACCCCTGTGAGGGCACAAATGATTAATACATTGTGCTCAGATTTGAGATAAAGTGTGCCTGTAAGGAATCAGGCAACGCATCCCTTGCTGCATGTTCCCTCCTTACCTCCTGCTGCAAGTGGTTTGAGAGTGCGTCCCCCGCGGTGTTCTTCCGTGCCTCCTCCTGTACAGCCTCCAGCGCACCTTACAGTGCGCGCGCCCACGTAGGGCTCAGTTCCTACGGAGGTTGGCTCCGCCCCTGCCATGCGCGCGCACACGTGACGTGCATGCACCGCTCCCCAGTTGCGCGTCAACTCTAATATCACTCACAGCCTATCCCTGCCTCCGCTCCACCCCCTTCTCTCATTGGACTCCTGCCTCCATATATGCTCAGCTCTGTCACTTCCTCTTTGGCTGAGCATAGTTATAGGTAGCCTTGTGTTCCCATGTCTCTGTCTTATGCCTCCTGCTTTTCCTTTCTTGTTGCTGCTTGCATTTCTGTGTACCGACCCGGCTAGACTTTGGACCCTGCTCTGGATTATCGACCTCGGCTTGCCTCAGACCATCCTAACTTCTCCATTCCTGACCACGGCAAATGGACTATCTACTACTCTCCTGGCTCCAACCCTTGACCACGGCACTTCGGACTCTGACTACCCTCCTGGAACCTACCCACGACCTTGGCAAGTATCACGACTAACCCACTCTCTCCAACCCAGACCCGGCATTTTTGACTATCCATCCTCCAGGCGTGCTTCCGCTGCTGTGGGTGAGCAGTTCTATACTTTCCCACCTCAGTACCGGGAAACCGCCTTGCTTGTCGTGAGCGCAACGTTACAGTGCCTCATTTTTTCAGAATTTTGTACCAGTTCTGTTTTTGCCTCTCCAATTTAATGGCTGGTTTGTGCTCTATGAGCAGAGTTTTATTTTCTTGACGTCTGTCCAACATATCCACCAGTCCACAATGGCACTGTGACAGGGTGAAGTCAACCCCTATCAATTATGCATGGGAAACATATGTCTGAGTGCTTCATCCAGCACTCATAAGGGTTAACTCAGGTGGAAGTTGGGTAATCAGGAAGTAAGCTCACACCTGAGAGCCAGGAAGGTAGATAAGGATCTTGTTACCAGCAGTAGCTGCCTGTCTCAGATGAGAGCACATGGATAGATGTGCTGCTAGCCAGAAGGATACAGCACACTACTTACTGCAGCCAAAGTAAGATTTCTTTCATTTGTTTGCATGACTGCTTAAAAAGACTCTTACGGTTTGGGTATGGTTTAGCCAGCCAGCCAGCTAGGAATGCTGTGTTAGTCAGTTTTCTCCCAACGAGGAGCAGGATTTATTTGCATAAAGGGACAGTGTACCCGGATGTTATGTTGCTGTGGAGAAATAAAGCCACTGAACGTTTTCATTTATCCTGAAACTACACGTGTGGACTGTTCCCTGACCTCGGCTACAGGCCGTCCTGCCACAGGTGGTGTCAGAAGTGGGATGTTGGACGGGCCCTGTATCTGAAGGGCCACAACAAGCTGAGCAACAGGCCCAGCAAGATGAGCGACAGGCCCGGCGAGAGGAAAAGCTACTCCAATTGCTGGCCAAAGGCCCAGCCCCTGGCAGACCAGGGATTCCAAATAACCGACCGGTGATGCTGCATAAAATGAAGCCAAACGAAGACCCAGAGGCATTTCTCCTCACTTTTGAAAGGGTAGCCACGGCCCACGGCAGGACAGTTGATCGCTGGGTAACGACTCTGGCTCCACTCCTCATAGGGGAAGCTCAGGCAGCATACCAGGCTCTTCCAGCAGACGACTTTTACACGAACAGCTGCACGCTTTGGAAGGGAGATTCTGGGAAGAAGCAATACGTGAGTACAATACCTGGGGCTAACCCAATGAGGAAGGGGGGGGTGTGTTTGGACAACCCACCCCAACCTTCAGGGTATCCTATGCCCACTTAAAGGTTTAGTACTATTATTTCACTTATATACCCAGCTTATACTCCCTTCCATTATATATGGTCCCAGCACTTTCAGAGCACCATCACACATACAAACTACGTTTATTTCCTTATGGTAGCTCATGCCTAATGGACTGGCATCAAACTAAAGAATTGTTTATTTGAAGGATACAATTATATACCTCAAACAAGAGCAGGTCTGTGCATTGTTTATCTATTTTATGGACATATATTACAATCTGGCTGTGAGAATCTATTATGGATGATATGGAGGATGTACAGGAAGTTAATTTACCTACAGCTTACACTTTTAATTGTGGAGATGACTCATGTAGAAGGAAGAAAGCCCTTCGTGTCTTTGATAACGTGGTGGAAACAGACACTAATGATATTTGTGATTTGAAAATTTACTTTCAAAGATTAGAAAGACTTTTGATATATAAAACCCGAATCTGGTGGGATATTGTTGCCACAGAAAATTATTTGAAAACTAAGAGAATTCCTAGAGGCCCGAGAATGAAGAAAGCACCAACTTTTGGCTTCCCAGACAAAACATTTGAGGAACAGTGGATAATCATATTAAATACCTGTTCCTTTGGCCTAATGGAATTAATATTGCAACACAAGATCAAAGAAAAAACAACACTAGACACACAGATTAAAGAACTACAGGATAAACTGCGGAAATTTAAGGACATTGAGGGCTTTTCTAAGTACGACCAGATACTGGCTAAAACTGTGGAGGATGCAGAGAGAGATAATGATACGCAAACAAAGTAAATATGATCGTGATAGAATAGATTACGAGAAAAACCAGATATACAATTGGCAGAGAACAGGTCCTGTTTTTGACCGCTCTATGCGGGACTCATCTAATAACCAGCCACGCAGATCAACTCCCAGTAAATCCATTTTGAAGACAAGTAATTTTGACTACCAAAGTGCTGATTCTGAACTATCTGATGTGGAAACTGCTTCACACTCTGTTTCATTTTTGGACATGGAGAATAGATGAAATAATACACAACGAGGGAATATTGTCCAATCCAGAGAGGAGAGACGTCCATCAGATGGTGCTACTACTCGGGGGGAATCAACATCTGCTAAACAGAATGACACTTACCAAACTGATCAACAGTCAAAAAACTACCAAATGTTCAGGAGAGACGAAAGAGGACAAGGAGGGGGGGGGGGAAGAAAAGACATGGGAGGAAAAAGAGCAAACAAGAGGAAAAAGAATTATTAGTTGATACTAACAATGTTATTAACATCTCAGGTATGGAGTTGTCACACGCAGAGATTTCACTACTTAATAAAGGATTAAAGTATGCCCCTACTATGGAGATTGATCTCTTTGGTGTAGTGATTGATGTCCATAAGTTTGTGCGCAAGCTTACTTTAAAAAAATTCTTTCACAAACCCAATATGGGAGGTGATTCTCATAGTGTGACAACTCCAGATGAAGAACATGATATTTCCAGCTGTAATGTACCTAACCCTCTTCCTTCTCCCCCTATAGGCATCCTTGACTCCTTTAGAGACGAATGTACACTTAGAGATATGGAAGATCTTTTTATCCAGGGTAATACATTAGATGACACACAAACACATATATTAGGAGACTGGGGGTCCAAACTTAAGGATAAATCTGTGTTTTACCCCACCTTTGCCAAAGGCCCATATCTCAGCATGTTTGAGAACCTGGTGGTTCGTGATCTCAGACTATTGGCTCAGGGGTTTTCCTTCGCCCATTCAGGGTATGATAATCTAAGCAAGGAAGAAAGAATTGCCATTAAGACTTTGCAGGATAATCCCATGTTAGTCATTAAGAATGCAGACAAAAGGGGGGGCGGTGGTAGTGCAGAGTAGGGCTGACTACTTCAGGGAAGCATTTTGCCAACTTGGAGATGTGTCCTCCTACTCTGTGCTGCCCCGGGACCCCACGAATTGTTTTTTGAAGGAACTCCTTGAGTTAATAGATCTGGGGACGGCCACACATGTGTTGACAAAATCTGAAACAGATTTCATTATCAATCCCCATTCTGTCATTCCCATATACCACCATCTCCCAAAGATCCATAAGACTTTGGTCGACCCTCCTGGTCAGCCGATAGTCTCCAGTATTGGATCTTTGGGAGATGGTTTGTCTCAATATGTTAATGAATATCTGCAGCCCTTTGTACGGGCATTGCCCTCCTTCATTTTGGATTCAGGGGACCTACTCACCAAATTGCAAAAAATCACATGGGATCAGGATTATTTGTGGGTTTCTATGGATGTGGTCTCCCTATACTCGATCATACAACACGATCTGGGTATGACGGCTGTCCGCCATTTTATAGAATGCCCAGGTAGTTCTATACTCACAACCACATTTATTATGGAATCAATACTTTTTTTACTCACTCACAATTATTTTCTTTTTGAGCACGAATTTTATTTGCAACTTCGGGGGTACGGCAATGGGGACAAGTTTTGCCCCCTCCTATGCCAACCTTTTTATGGGGTGGTGGGAGAACAACTTTATTTATAGTAGCACCAACACGTACAGGCACAATATTATTTTCTATAAACGTTTTATTGATGACCTTATTTTTATTTGGCACGGGAACACTGACACTTTATTAGAATTTATTAATTATTTAAATGATAACAGTCTAGACATTCACCTCACTGTTAATTATCATTCACATCACATAAGCTACCTGGACATTCTCTTTTATATAGACATTAATCAAAAAATACAATCTGATGTTTATAAGAAACCTAATTCAAGGAATTCATTTCTTAGAGCGGACAGCTGTCACCCCAGATCTGTGATTGAGGGAATACCTAAGGGTCAGTACCTCAGGCTGAGGAGAAACTGCTCAACCCACAGCGATTTCATCACTCAGTCTGGGGAACTGACAAAAAAATTCATTGAGAGGGGATATGATCGGGAGACCCTCCAAACTACATTGCAGGAAGTCACGGAAATTGAGCGTGAAACTGTATTGCCGTCTGGATCCAGAATGAGGGATGGCTCTCGTGCTATTAGTAGTAAAAAGAGAGAGACTAAGGAAGATGGGATTTGTCCTTTATTTATTTCCCAATTTAATAGATCAAGTCATCACGTAAATAAAATTGTTAATAAGCATTGGGAATTACTAAAAATGGATCCCATACTTCGTGAATACACAGAGGAAGGCCCAAAATTCGTATACAGAAGAGCCAAGACATTGGCCACATTTCTATCACCAAGCGTGATATCCACGCCGGTGAAAGATCCAGAACGTTTCTCCACTAAAGGATCCTTTAGATGCAATCACTGTAGTATGTGCAGTTTCATGAAGCCTGCTCGACATGTCTTTTCCCACAGCCCACATAAACGCCACACTATATATAGCTTTATTAATTGCAATACCACATTTGTGGTGTATCTTATTACCTGTGGCTGTGGGAAGAGATATGTCGGAAGGACCACAAGGGCTTTAAAGACGAGGATGCAGGAACATTGCAGATTGATTCGTAAACAAGATACCGATCATCCTGTGTCTAAGCATTTTACGGAATGCAGACAGGGAGGCATAAACAGCTTCTCATTCATGGGTATTGAGAAGATAATGAAAAAAAGAAAGAGGGGGAAGTATTGTAAAAGCATTAGACTGTAGAGAATCCTACTGGATATTCACTTTAAAAACAAGGTACCCAGACGGGATGAATGTTGAATGGAATATCAATCACTTCCTGAAATAAGACCATTCAGTATATATATTAAGAGTTAAAATACCAAAAAATGTTAATATCATAGACATAATATATATATATAAAACACTCACTGTCTACTGTTTTTTGCTCAATTATCCCCCTATGTACACCAAAAGTCATCCAATTCTATTCTAGGAACCCATTAGTCCACCTTTGTTAAAGGGTTTATACTCAACAAAAAAACATTCATATGTCATCGTTCTGTTTACCTTAATATATATTTTTTGTCATTTGCGTAATCAATGTATTCTGTTTTTTTCTGAAAAATGCATACTGCACCGACACACTTTATTCGAGCAAATACCCGGTATGTACCTTGCAGATACCTGGAATGCGCCACTCCTCACCTCTGACAAGCCCCGTTGCATTTGCTTTCCCAGCCTGGGTTCATGCCTGGCTGATGGGCGGCTGATCTGTTAAATGATAATGATTAGGATTTAATAGGCTGCAATGCTTCGCGTGTCTACCAGATGGCATAAATTCATGAATTGTAATGCAGTATATATATATATATATACTGTGCAGTATTGCAGCCAGCTGGAATAAAATGCTTCAATCCCTGCCTGGAAAATAACTCAATGCACTCGGGCAGAAAACAGTCACAAACCTCAATACAAACGGGTATACCCGAATTCGTGGGACTAGCCGAGCTCGAATAAAGTGTGTCGCCAGTGTATTGCACCAAATAATTTGTGATAAGTCATGTATTTCTCTATGCTATTATTTACTTAACCACAGTATAGCAAGATTGTTCAAGAAATTTCTTTATACATAAATCCATATACCTAATATATAGTACTCCACATTATATAAATGTACAAATGCATTTATTGATTTACATGATATAAACTCCATCTCATTAATACGAGCAAGCAATTTGCTGTTCTTTAGATATAGGTATAAGACCCATTTACACCTTTTTAATTTGTTTTAATAATTTTTTTAGAATTCTTTTAAGTAATAAAATTAATTTTGATACAATAATTTTTTGTTCCAACACATAATAGTGTTGGATTATGTATTTTTCTTATATATTCATATTTTTCCTTATACTTTTTCTCATATATTCTTTTCTTAATATTTTTTGTCAATATTTCATTATATACATTTTTTGTTAAGTTTTATCCAAATGTATATAATTATTTCTTTTGTGATTAGTTTTGTATTTATATAATAGTTATATATTCATTTTTTGTATATGTTATATTTGTAGTTGCCTGCCTGGTGATTTTCAGTAGCCTGTAAATGTTTCCATACAATTTAATGTTTATACATGCTTCCTAGTCAGTAGTGGATCGCATGTCAGGTTTTTATTACTGGGGGAGTTGGAGGTAGCATCTGCGCATGCGCCGATGCGGGGAGTAGGAAGGGAGCCTACGCGGCTCTCGGAGGCGTGCTCTTAGTGTGGAGGCCGTCCTGAGAGGCGTGCCGATCGTGATGAGCGCGGCTGGGGCTTGCGGGGACTCCCAGAATGCTCTGGCGCGCGGCGCATGCGCGGCGTGCACGATTCCCATTGGTCTGATGACGCGCAATGACGTCACTATTGGCGCGAAAACCCGGCGGGCAGCTGCATTTAAACTGATGATTTTATAGTATATAGCACTTCTTGAAAAAGTTCTCTCTGAACGAAACGCGTTGAAGTTTGCTGCTGTCCCACATCCAGATGATCTATAAATAAAGGATTTTTATTGCAAGACCTGCTCTTATCATCCCTGCTGTGCGCTGCACACCCTGGCCTTTGGAACTCTTCCAGCAGACGAGGCCATGGACTATCAGCAACTAAAGGCGGCTATTCTGGATCGCCTAGGCCTCACTCCAGAGACCTACCGACAGCGGTTCCAGACAGTCAAATATACAAAGAGACAGACCCCAGGTCGTAGCCCACCTTGAACAGTTTGTGCTCGAGCAGTTCATACAGATACTGCCCCCCTCCTCCCGCTCCTGGGTAAAAAGACACGCTGCATTTTCCCTGGATTCAGCGGTCCGCTTGGTGGAAAACTTCCTGGGCGACGACACCCAACAGGATAGCTGGGAACGGCCGGTGCAAACACCAGTTGCTTCCGGTGATGCTAGAGGCAGGAGAGCAGACAATCGAGGGGGCTACAACCCGCCAGCTCGGGAGATCCAGTCAACCCGATCGGAAGACCCTTTCCCATCTCGGAGGGTTCCTGGTACAAACTCCCACAGAGACGCCCATCCTGGGTCCGAGGCCACTGGATCACTCAAGGGAGGCCGCCACCCACAGTATTCCCCGAGAACCTGTACTCCTGTCATCCACCCGGTGGAGAGGATAACCCCACCAATCAGAAGGGAGGACCTCATCCGACAGCGGAGAGGTCCAAACACCGAGCCCCGTCGAGAGCTTCCGCTGACGACCGAGGTTGCGGATTCAGGAGATGATGAGATGGACTGTTCATATGGCAGAACCACTGCCACAGCTCGTCTCCGAGGGGACCACAATCCGTGGTTAGTCCCAGCATCTCTGGAGGGGGCAAAAGTAAACACCATGCTGGACTCGGGCTCTGGAAAAACCCTGATCCTAGAGGGCCTAATTCCAAGCAATAGACTATCTTATGACTCTCCTTGGAATATCGAGTGTATCCATGGGGATACACAGAGATACCCGACGGCAAACGTTCTACTGCGTATCCAGGATCAAGAGGCTAGCCTACTAACTAGTGGGAGTTGCTCCCTGGCTACCTGCTCCTGTTTTACTTGGCCGAGGCTGGCCCTACCTCAAAACATTGTTGGCTTCTACTCCTACGGAGCCTACTTCTCTGGTACCGGAGAAGCCCGGAGACTTGTTCCCTTTTTCCCCAGAGATTTTTCCCCATAGACACCATGTCCCAAAGACACGTAAACAGAGACGTGCGGAAAAAGAGGACTGGTTAAGAAAGGCTGGGACTCTTGGTAACATTAGTCAGCCCAAAGGACTGCAGGTCATGGCCGGGGATGACCAGGGTGGGGAACAGATAGACACTGGAATTTTGCCAGACCTGGATCTTCCTGACTTCCGTCAGAGGCAGAGGGAGGACCCAGCTCTGGCTAGACAATATGAGAAGGTGGTACAGGTCAACAACAAGATAATGGATGAACAGGGTGTAAAAGTGTTTCCACATTTTGAACTGTTGAATGACATTCTATATCGTGTGAATAAGGTTACACAAACAGGGGAGGTCATTCGACAGATGCTTGTCCCTAAAGGGTTGATTAAAACGGTGTTCACCCTAGCCCATACTCTCCCATGGGGTGGTCATTTGGGCAGAGATAAAACCACGGACCGCATCTCGTCCCGGTTTTACTGGCCAGGCATACATGGTGACATCATGAAACTATGTGAGACATGCCCTGAATGCCAGTTAACTAGCCAAAAAGGACAGAAGCCGGCTCCCTTGGTTCCTCTGCCCTTGGTAGCTGTCCCATTCGAGAGAATTGGGGTAGATCTGGTCGGACCTTTAGAACCCTCTGCGAAGGGACATAAATTTATACTCGTTGTGGTAGATTATGCCACCAGATATCCTGAGGCCTTCCCTCTGAGATCAGCCACTGCTAAAGAGGTTGCTCACAGGCTGTTAGAACTGTTCTCTAGGGTAGGACTTCCCCAAGTAATGTTAACTGACCAGGGAACAAATTTCATGGCAAAGTTAATGCAGGATGTCCTGAAGTTATTGGAGGTAAAATCCGTCCTCAGACTGATGGATTGGTAGAGAGGTTTAACCGTACTTTAAAAACCATGCTTAGGAAGTTTGTGGACACTGAAAAGCGAGCTTGGGATGAACTTCTCCCTTTCCTGTTGTTTGCGGTACGAGAAGTTCCCCAATCATCCACAGGCTTCTCCCCGTTTGAGCTCCTATATGGACGCCAACCTCGGGGTATTCTCGACTTACTGAAGGAATCCTGGGAGGAGGAGCCCTCCCCCTCCAAGAATACCCTTCAGTATGTCATAGACCTTAGAAATCGTCTAGACATGATAGGTCGGTTTGCCAAGGAAAACCTCAAATCTGCTCAAGAACGTCAAGAAAGGCAGTATAATCAAAATGCTCGCTTGAGGGTCTTCCAACCTGGGGACCAAGTGATGCTACTACTACCGACATCAGAGAGTAAACTCCTTGCGAAGTGGCAGGGTCCTTTCCAAGTTCTCCGCCGCACCGGGGAGGTGAACTATGAGATCTCTCAACCAGGGTCCAGGAAGGGTAAACAAATCTACCACGTGAACCTCCTGAAACCCTAGAAAACGATGAGATCGCTGTTCATCCACCCTCGGGAAGGAGAGACGGATTTGGGTCCGCAGCTTCCAAAGGGTAGTACGTACAATGACCATCAGGTTCCCATGGGGGGGCAGTTAACAACGGAACAAAGGTCAGACCTACTAGAATTATGTGACCAGTTCCCAGATGTTTTTTCGGAGCTGCCAGGGCAGACTAATTTAGTGTCCCATAGGATTGAGACAGAACCTGGCGTAAAAGTACGGTCCCGTCCCTATAGATTGCCAGAGGGCCGAAAAGACCTGGTAGAGAGGGAGATAATAGACATGTTGGAATTGGGCGTGATCGAGGAGTCCCAAAGCGAATGGTGTAGCCCTATCGTGTTGGTCCCTAAACCAGATGGGAAGGTGAGGTTTTGCGTGGATCTGCGAAAGGTAAATGCTGTATCCAGATTTGATGCGTATCCAATGCCTAGGGTGGATGAATTGCTTGACTCGCTTGGTAAAGCAGAGTATATCTCTACCCTAGATCTCACGAAAGGATATTGGCAGATACCTCTAACAGAAGAATCCAAATGCAAAACTGCCTTCGCCACCCCTCTCGGGTTATACCAATTCGTCACTATGCCATTTGGGTTACATGGGGCTCCAGCCACGTTCCAAAGGTTAATGGACAAGGTACTACGACCCCATAGGGCATATGCCGCGGCCTACTTGGATGACATTGTCATCTTCAGCAGACACTGGCAGTCTCATATAAAAAGGTTAAGGGCAGTCCTAACGTCCTTAAGAGAAGCAGGGCTCACTGCAAATCCAAAAAAATGTGCCCTGGGTAAATCCACTACAAGGTACTTGGGCTATGCCGTTGGGGGAGGGATAGTATGGCCACTAGCTAGCAAGGTGGCCGCCATAAAGGAAGTCCCCACCCCACAGACAAAGACACAGGTCCGCTCCCTTTTGGGGTTAGCAGGGTATTACCGGCGGTTTATCCCCAATTTTTCAGAAATATCTGCACCCCTAAAAGATCTGACAAAAAAGAGTGCCCCGACCCAAGTTAAATGGTCTTGGGAGTGCCAAGACGCCTTTGACATGCTAAAAAAAGTGCCTGTCAGAGGGCCCCGCTCTTCGGAGCCCAGATTTTAAAGAGCCCTTCATCATCCAGACGGATGCCTCAGAGGTAGGACTGGGAGCAGTGCTGTCTCAGCAATTTGATGGTTTGAAACACCCCATACTGTTCATCAGCCGGAAGCTGTTCCCAAGGGAAGTGAGGTATTCCGTTATTGAGAAGGAGTGCCTCACTGTAAAATGGGCAATTGAGGCCTTGAGACATTATGTCTCCGGAGTACCCTTTACCCTGGTCACTGACCATGCGCCCATGAAGTGGTTAAACACCATGAAGGACACAAATCCAAGGTTGACCAGGTGGTATATGGCCCTCCAACCCTTCTCTTTTGATATTCAGCATAGACCTGGAAAGGACCATGGAAATGCTGATTTTTTGTCAAGAGAAGGAGTGGAGGGTCGGGCTTCAGCCGTGTGGGACACTAGCCACACACAAACAGGGGAGGTATGTGACAGGGTGAAGTCAACCCCTATCAATTATGCATGGGAAACATATGTCTGAGTGCTTCATCCAGCACTCATAAGGGTTAACTCAGGTGGAAGTTAGGTAATTAGGAAGTAAGCTCACACCCGAGAGCCAGGAAGGTAGATAAGGATCTTGTTACCAGCAGTAGCTGCCTGTCTCAGATGAGAGCACATGGATAGATGTGCTGCTAGCCAGAAGAATACAGCACACTACTTACTGCAGCCAAAGTAAGATTTGTTTCATTTGTTTGCATGACTGCTTAAAAAGACTCTTAAGGTTTGGTTATGGTTTAGCCAGCCAGCCTGCTAGCTAGGAATGCTGTGTTAGTCAGTTTTCGCCCAACGAGGAGCAGGATTTATTTGCTTAAAGGGACAGTGTACCCGCATGTTATGTTGCTGTGGAGAAATAAAGCCACTGAACGTTTTCATTTATCCTGAAACTACACGTGTGGACTGTTCCCTGACCTCGGCTACAGGCTGTCCTGCCACAGGCACTTTAATAAATAGATCACATTTTTTGTTTCATATGTCATATGAAGCAACAGCAAATGATTCCCCTTTGTGAGGAATAAAATCTCTGAGCCATTTATGCAACACATTTTTGCAGGGGGGCTCGGGTTGCTTAGTGGAAATCTTAGAGCGTTTACAACTTTTATTTCTTATTAATGATTAGTTTCAATCTTTTGGTTTTAGGTTTATAAATCTTTCATTTGGGTTATGTTTTAGGGTTTTATACACCTTGTACATTCTTGTTTTAAACTCCTTTAGATTTTGCTGGGGTTACATGTAGGAATCAGATTAATTTCTACCTCTCTTCCTGCCCCCTTTTTCAATTTCTCCCTTCTCTTCATTCCCTTTCGTTTCTATGCGAATCGCATTAATAATGTCACCAGTTTACACCTGTGGCTTGGAGTAATCAAACTCTGATATGGAAAAATTAAGTTATTATGCTAAAAATCACAACTTTGTTTTAGCACGGCCAATAAAAAAATATCGAAACTGGCACAAAAATATAAAAATACCGCAAATTTAATCTATTTGGTGCTAGTCATCAAGTTAAGGTATTCATCAAAACCTGGCTAATGCCAAAAATACAGCATTTTTTATCACCTACTCCAGGCTGGCATTAGCCCTATCTTGCCTATGTATATAATGGCCATTACATACATACTGTAGGCAAGATAAATTAAACCAAAATGGAATTGGTCATAAAATATTACACAACACACAACTAGATTTCCATAACTAGCTTACAACCAAGGGCTATAACGGGGTTAACACACAAATAAAACTAAACTAGCTTCCTCCCTTAACGTTACCATTCTCTCTCCCGAGTGCGATATTAACTCACTTTTAACAAAGATTGAGGACTCTAGCCCTGTATGTGGCATAGAGCGTCAAAATAGCAGAGAGCAATTAGAAATTATATGCTCTTCATTATCTTTCTCCTCTTCTGGTTATTTATTATTGTTCCTTATGGGATATATTTTGTGATATACTTTATGATTTGATTTTTGTAACTATACCCGGGCTATGGAGTGAAAGTGCCTGGGATAGAGTGATCCCTTCCGGGAGTCGGTTTACGGTGGCATCTATACATACAGTATATTGTTATGCATAATTATGGATGTATAACCTTGACAAAGATCCAGCATTTGACAAAAACGTCAAAGGAAATAAACCAACTCCATCTAGTGTGATATGTTACTGTTTTTCAAACTCCCAAAACAATAGTAATTTTTAACATTTCATGACATTTGATACTTATACACTTGAAGTAAAAATTTGGTGGACTAAGACAGAACTTTTAGAAGGAGAATTATGAAGTGACAATCCCCTCTAAAGTTCATATTATTTTGTAGCCTTGATCTCCAAGCATAAGTATCTTCAAAATGCCCATAATAATTTATTTTTAGCTTCTTTTGCTTTCACGGCAGACTCTGGTAGTTTGATTCCATCAATAGGACTTGTAAACCCGGAATCGAAAAGGGGTAATCCTATGTAGCTGTCAAAATACACACAAATATACAAACAACTCAGTGCAACTGACTTTCTTAGAAAGATGAAATCATCCTGAAAGTGAAAAATAAATAATTTTTCTGAGGTCGGGAAACAAAGTTAACACAAATCTCATAAAGCTCAAAGTGAAAACATGTAGACTTCTTTAATTGATGCATTTAGTCAAACCTGGGATTGGTACGGTATGTGTCATGGAATCAGAGGAAGACATCAAGATGTTCCGGAAGCTAATTACATGTGAAAGTTGTTTGCTCTTTCCTGTGCATTGTAAGACTGTACTTTTACCAGACGTAATCTTTTAGATGAAAGATGGCAATAAGATGTTTGGAAGCAAAACAAGATTCTTTTCTTTCTTTTTTTTTTTTAAATATGAAATGTTTTTAAGTAACTGGATGATGTTGTTGAAGAATTGTAAAAATGCCCCTTACTACAATTAGTAGTGCTCTTTCTTTATTATTGTTACAGCAGACATATTTTTTTTTCAATTTCTTAAATTGCTTTAAATGTATAAAGTTAATCATTAGTCATAATCTGCAATGTCTACATGTAATCAGTGCATAAATCATTCTGAAAGGCCACATTGATTACTAAAGAGAATATTAATTAAGTTTTGAAACTTCTCATATTAGTGTTAAGCTAATGAGAATGATAAAATTGTTTTGATCAAAGGACAATTATTAAGCCATTATGTTATAAAACGTTAAACAGAAATTACCATAATTTTTCATGGCCAATCAAAACCAAATGCAGGATTTATCGTGGCTGCAGATTGTGGTTACAATAATATTGTAATCAAGAGTCAGAAAAACGACAGTGGCATCTGGATTCTGATGATTATAAACTCTTATAGTTTGGACGTCACAGATGAAGAGTGAATCTCCCCCAACCATTTGAGGAGGATTTCGTTGAGTGCCGCTGGCCTGCAAAAGAAATGTATGTTTTATTTCACTCTAAACGATAAGATTGGTTGACAAATGACTCATTGTCCACAATTTTATTGGAGATGCAAAAAACTAAAGACGTTGCAGGGAAATGGAATATACAACCTACCAGTTTTTTTGGTAAATCATCAACAATTGTCATTATTTTACAAATGCTGTTTTTGGCATCGACCATTTGATCCCTAACTCCAGTGATCACATTGTCGCGATCATGGAAGCCCGGTGGCACTAAGCTTCCAGCAGCACAAGTGTTCATACCTCTAGGTACGTAAATAAACTAAAATTAAGAAAATGTTTGTAAATCTGAATAGTTGAGAGCTTGAGTGAGCGCATGTATGAAGGACACTTGAATAATGAAAATTAGGGTAATAAATCAATACTGTGATTATGTGAATGAGTGTTAGGAGATGAATAAATGTGTGCCTGGGAATGTACCTAAGGGAAGTGAGTAAATGAAAAAATGAGCGTTTGGAGTGCTTGAGTATAAATGAATGCGCCCCACCGGGTAGTGACTAAATGAACATGTAGAAATAAAGAGTACAGATGTAGCAAGACTTACTAGTCCAGATACATCAAGCAGTGGTAAGGAAAACTGGAGGTGTTATCTCCAAATATTAGTACATTTTTGGTCAACTAGCATGCAAGATAACACCTCCTGTTTTCCTTACCACGGCTTGATATATCTGGGCCACTGTCTTCACTCTGGTCGTGGCAAACACTGTCCCGGCGCCGCAGACTTTGGCTTCCTTGTCCACGGCGCCGAGGACACTGCGTCTTGCTACATGTGTAGCAGAGAATTAGCTAATAAATCAGAGAACAAATGAGTGCTTAGGATAGTGTGCGAAAAGTGTATTAATGAACACTTGGGAATATGAATGAGAGTCAGTGTTGGGGATTGAATGTACAAATGACTGGAGTAAATGAGAGAAGGAACGAATATGTTCATTAGTTAGTTTGTGAACAAATACAGTAATAGTTGAATTATTGAATCATTTACTCACTACACATGAAGTTTGTGAGTGACCGAGATGTGGTTTTATACTGTAAACGAGTGTCTGTCAAAGCTTAAATACATTATTGATTTATTGAGCACATTTGAGAGCATTAATTAGTGGATGAATCCCTACACAGGATTTGACAGTGTAAATAAGAGTTAGAAAGCAAGAATAAAAGAGTACGCAGAAGTGATACAATAATCAAATTAGAGAGGACACAAGGAGAGGAGCATAGGAACAGATGTGATAAGTACTGTACAACTAGAGCAAAAGTATTTACATTCTGTGGATTAAAAAAAGACAGATGTGTCTGTGTAAAAAAAAAAAAGAATACAGTGATGACGCGAGTATAGTTTTTATGAGGGATTGACACATTTGCCTATTTTAATGGCAGTGACTATTCAATTGTCCCAGTTAGATGAACTTCATAGGAACACGTATGTGCAGTGTACATGCTTAGATATGGACTAGCAAAAAAACCGATGCATAACTAAAGCAGCTGTCCCTTCTAATGTTGATTTTTTTTTCCATTTCATAATGTGAACCACACTATTCTCAGCTCCAAGAAGCCTTAGTCATACACAATTAACCTTTGTATTTGTGTTAAAAAAAAAAAAAAAAAAAAAAAAAAAGAAGAAAGATGACTGCCAGGGTCATCCAAACCAGTGCTGAAATGGTATGCCCTAATGACATCCAGGCTCCTACTGGCCCATGGGACTGAGCTGGTGGCCAAACAAGAGTAAAAAAATAAGCTGTAAATGGAAGTCAGAGTTGAGGATAGCATGGTTCCACTCCTGAGGATATTTGTTTAAATTATGGAAAAAAATAAGAAACTTGAAACAAGAATGGAGTAGGGTGGATTCCTGCTTTAACATATTTGGAAAAATAAACAAATAGGAGTACTGCAGAAAAGTGTCATACGAAGTTACGTGTTGTGACGAAACGCGTAGGGACCCGTATGCTGAGATGTATGACGTCATTCTGTCACCACGTGAGAACTGTGTATCGATATACAGTACGTGCGGTATGTCCACTGCAGTTGTGGTTAGACGCGATACATACTTACGCATATTGTTGCAAAACTATCCATTATCCCTGTATTCTGGAGGTTCATATACTATGGAAGTTTGTTTCTACATCATTTGCTGAGCTCCAGGAGGATTTCTCGCTGTGACAGTTGTTACAGATGAGTATCATCTCTTTTGAGATTGACTGACTCTACATGGTTTTACTTAAGCTACACTTGTGAGTGTGCTTTTCTATAAATGTACTATTGTTGAGAATAAAATCCCTACAGAATTATGCTATGTGGCACGCGCCTCTCTCCTTCTCTTTTTGATATAGATATATCTATATAGATATATCTATATCTTCATCTGTTGAACCTAAATGGTTTGTAGCTTCCTATAACATACTATTGCATATACTCTGCTTTAGAAGCACATAATAGGAAGTGTATCAAGGAGGACAGAAAAGAGGAATATATTGTTGGACATACTGTATACAACAGGGCACAAAGAGGCAGTTTAGTAGCAATAATGTGCAAGGGGAGAGACAGCTTTGCTGGTCATGCAACAGAATCAGTGATCCTGCACGGTCTTGTGAAACGACACTGAAAAAATGGAGGGTATACTGGCTATATACTCTGGCACTAAAACCAAGTGACTATCCCTGTAGTATTAACTTTAGGGCTGGTTAAGAAGTTCTGTATACCAGTTCACAATTGTGAAGACCCCAGGTCGATCTCCCTACTTCCCTTCCTGCCTCAAGACTGCATACAGTGTGTGATGTCACACGCTGTGTCATAGACATGACTTGCGTTTCACTGATTGGCTCTGCTTCTTCCTATAGGGAATTAGTATTCATTAACAATAGCATTAAACATACTGTAAATAAGGTCTTAAAATGCAACAAAAATGCTCAAACAAAATGTTTTAATTTGGTACAAAGGAGCAGTTGGCTCAGCCGAAACATCTCATTTAAGAGTTCAAATATAAGATCTCATTATCACAGTGTTAAATTAAGAAATGAACCTGGCCCTGCCTCGTCCTTATAAAAAGAATAGAAGTCGTCCCTTGAACTGAAAGGGCATGAAATTGAATTTATATTTAGAAGCCAGGCAACCTATAATTCAGTGCAATTTGTGGCTTTATTTTTGTTTTTAAATAAATGTGTGCAGCCACATTTTACAGCAGTTGGAGAATGTGTCAAATAGTATTTGTCGGTTTCTATAAATAACAGACGGTTCTGTAGATCTACTACTATTTCAAGAACAGTCACATGGTAAACAGAATTATAATTTATTGTCCATGGCCCATGTCTGTAGACCATCTGCAACCTTTAGAAAATCAAGACATTAAGTTTAACCACTTCAGTTCTGCACCTACCCAAACAGTCTCATTTTAATCAGGAAATGGAAAAATACATAAAATATTAATTCCAAGTAAATCCATTGAAGTTTTAATAAAGCATGTAAATGACATGGATTATTAAGGACATTTTAATGCCTTTAACGCTTTTTAGCTTACATGTAAAGACCAGCCTACTTTTTAATCTGCTCCAATTACCGATACATAGACCTGGAGTGGCCAACTCCAATCCTCACTGGCCACCAACAGGTCAGGTTTTCTGACTGAGCCACCTGACCTGTTGCTGGCCCCTGGAGACTGGAGTTGCCACCCCTGCCATAGACCATGGCCCTGAATTGTCCTATTTTAATTCAAAACAAAGATGAACTGTAAAACGTTAAAGATTGTAGCACAGATTTGTTTGTATGTGGCATACTGTATTTGAAAACGAGATGAATAGCTCAGTATATCTTTCCTGGTCAAATATTTTACAAAGAAATGAAGCGAGTCAATAAGCAATCAGATAAGGGTTGAAGAACATTAGGAAATATCTGGAGTAGTTCAGCAGCAAGTAGGAACATTAAAACATATTTTGTTGTATAGCCCTTTTATTTTAAAATACATAGCCAATTTCAGTTTATCATTTACCAATGGTAAGTTGAGAAGACCAGTTTATATTAAATATATATATTTTTTCTCCTGCTAAGTGAAGTGTCCTATCGCTAAATTAAAACCTGACTAAAGTAACAAAATCACCATCCTTATAGGGGTTATTCATTAAACTGCGATGGAAAAAGGAACCCCATTAAAGTGGCGCTATCAGAATCGGGGCACATAAATCCCTATTAAAGTGCGATGGCGCCTTGTCGGCAATATCACAGCCCAAAATATAATCCCCCTATAAGTGTATACAAAAGCCTTTTAACATAATGACATATTTTTGGCCTAGACCTGCATTTCAGTAACAAAAAATACATACAAATATACTGTACTTATTTCTGTTAACAATCCAGTATCTTGGTGCATGCTGGGAAGCCAGGGTGAATGGCAGCTTAGGGAATTAGCTCCCTTCACACTGGCAAGAATCATATAGCAAAGTGACAATAAAAATCAACACAAAAACCTCCGGTAGGCAGATAAACTTGGCGGAATACCTGGGAATGCCAGCCAAGGCAAAATCGAAGCAAAAAGACCCCTCGGTCAAGCCATATTTTAACAAAGCCACGCCGTCGGCAGCAGGAGGCTCTGAATCCCCCACACCGACTATGCAGTCAGAGTCCGACAACGAGACATTAACCCCACTAGCAGATGACCAGGAACTGGTCAGGAGAAAAGATCTTTGTGAATTCTGCGGGGAAATGAAGACCTTTTTCCGCAAAGAACTCTGGAACCTGCGGAGAGATTTGGACGCAGTGGGTGAACGGACCGGGACCCTCGAGAAAAAAATGGATACCAACACGAGGGCCATAATACAAACTAATAAAACAGTCTCCCAACTAGCAGAGAAGGTCCGGGAGATAGCAGACAAACAGGAGGACTCTGAAAACCGGGAACGCAGGAACAATATCCGCATAAGGGGGGTCCCAGAAACTATTACTGATCATGAGGACTTTGTGCAAAAATGGCTGGAGCATTTGCTCCCAGATAAGTCTGAGAAGGATTTGCCACCGCGCACTCCGTTCAAAGCCGCAAGCGGGAGACCCCCCTCGGGACATAATAGTGCGGTTCCACTATTTCCACATCAAAGATGCTGTCTGCCAGATGGCGAGAGAGGCGAGATCCCTGGAGTTCGAGGGCTTCAGGCCTTTCAAGACCTGTCGCCAGCTACCCTTGCCAGACGCAGGAGCCTAGGTCCTGTAACAAAAGTGCTGCAGGAAAGGGGGACCCGCTACAGATGGCTGTTCCCGTTTGCCTTGCTCTAAGTAAAAAACGGGGTCGCAAACACGCTTAGGAAGGTGGAAGATGGCGACGCATTTCTAAAGAAGCTGGGACTGCTACAGAGGACGCCTAGCCCCGGTCCCTCCCAACCTCCTCACTTTAATCCGGAGCCCGATCCAGCGCTGGAGACGTCCTGGCAGAGAGTGGGGACTTCGGAAGCTACAGTTCAGTGAAGAGCCGAGACTCCCCGCAGCAACCGTGTCCAATTAAACATTTAAAGGCAAAGTGCCCTATTCCCCCCCCCCACGGAATACATGGCCGCCGGGTTCCCTTGCCTGTGACTTTTTTTGTTTTTTTCCTCTCTCCGTCTCTCCCTGGTGGTCATCATCGAACATCGCAGGCTGCAGTGGAGGTAGACGACCAGCCTTGGCAGCACTTGGCGGGAACCCAAGAAAAGAGCGCGAAGAAGGAGGAGGCGGCGTCGCAAGCTTGAAGAAGGCTCTGCATCACCATTTTGATCTGGCCCATGTGACTTCCGCCTGTCCCGACGACCTCTGGGACAGCGGAACTTCCGGTCGGACGCACACGACACCATTTCTCCTCCATGGCGGCAAAAGGAGGATTGCACTCCCCACAGTGGAGCGGCGTCCCTCATGGAGACGACGGAGGAGGGTAGCGGGAGGGGGGAGCGTCCGGGGACTGTGGGGGGGGGGGGAGTGGGAGGGACCGGATTGGGGACCTGACCCCCGTCACCCCCGAGCGGCAGCCAGGAAAGCTGTAGACGGCGAGCAAAGGGAAAAGGCCCGGAGGGCCCATCAAACATCACAATCATGCCCCGACCCGGTGGGGGCATCGGGGGAGGTGCGGGTGGAGGGGAGGACTCCCTATGTTGGACACCCCGCTGATGAAGGGGCCTAGAGGGCTGCTTATAAAGACACGGTTGCGCCAGATATACCCCATTTGTTTGCCGTCTAGTTTAAGAGACAGCCTAATGTTATCCTATGTTCCATTCTCTTTGTCCCTGCAGCGGATGGTGTGGCTGGGAGTCCGGAGATGCCCGTGAGGGGGCTTGCTTCGGGTACCCCTCCGCTTGATGGTTATGTGAGACCTGGCTCGGCCCTGTTCTTACCTGAGGATATGGGCGGAACAGAGAGGGACGCAAGCAGTACTGCAGGAGGAGGTGCGGCAGTGAAGGCGGGGGGGGGGGAGGCCGGCCGGTCGGCGGGGCTCTCCGGACGTCCAGCCACAGCTGCTCCGCTAAAGTTAAGTCAGGTTTAGTTGAAACTACTTGGAATTGTTAGGAGGTTTTACATTATGTCACTTCTTACACTTTGTTGACATGCCGGTGTGAACTACCCTGGTAGTTCGTCAGCGCCTCGTAAAGGTGCCTCATGGAGCTAGCTCATGAGGACCACTCTTCCCTACAGAGGACAGAGCTACAAAGGCCTGGTAGCACAACCCAGTGGTGCCAGGCAACTGTCCAGTCCGTAGGGCCGAAGAGCCGGATCTGGTTCACCCCAGACAAGGCTCTTCCCACTTTGTTTATTCTTTTTGCGCGCTCCCGCGCTCCCTCCCTACCCTCCCCCTCCAGGTCACCCCGCCATACCGATGCGGAGAACCCCCATGATAAAAGATCACCAACACCTACTCCAACCGAGGCCCTCCAGGTCCAGTCCGAGACCACCAAGGTAGTACAGATCATGATGCATCAACAATGTAACACACCAAGAAAATGCATACACATAATACGACTTACATGGCGTTAAATATCATATCTAACAATGTCAACGGCTTTAACAGCCCCATAAAAAGGAAGGCCGCATTCATAGATTACAAAAGGAAAAAAGCAGACGTGCTCCTATTACAGGAAACCCACTTCAGTACCAGCAGCTCCCCTAAATATTTAGATAACCACTATAAGCAATTTTACCTAGCGTCTGCCACAGAGAAAAAGAGAGGGGTGGGGATCCTCTTTCATAATAGCGTACCCTTTACAATGCAGACACTCAGGAGGGATGGGGCAGGCAGATTCTTGATTGTTGTGGGAATTATCCACGAACAACCGATTACCCTGGCAACGCTATATGCTCCTTGTGAGCAAAGTCACGATTTTTTCCGAGATTTCTTCCAAAAATTGTTCCAGGTAGCCAAAGGCCACATTATCCTGGCAGGTGACTTTAATCTCACGATGAACCCAAGCCTGGATAGGTCTGGCACACCTAGAAGTGGGCAGCGCAAGGCAGTGGAGGCTCTAAAGAAGGGACTTAAGAAAAAATCAGCTGACTGATATCTGGATGGAGTTATATCCCACGGAGAGAAATGACACCTTCTATTCCCATCCCCATGACGCATATAGCAGAATCGACTATTTCTTCATCTCTAGTAGACTGATCCCCGTGGTCTCCTCTACAAGGATCCACGATATTTCGTGGGCTGACCATGCACCTATAGAGCTACGGTGCACCCAAATTCGTTCTAATAGGCCTGGTGCAAATTGGAAGATTAATGAGTCACTGTTAAAAATTCCAGATATCTGCGGGGCACTGAGCGAGGAAATCAACCAATTCTTTAAGATAAATCATGGTTATGTAAAATCATACTTTACCCTCTGGGAAGCCCATAAGGCAACCATAAGGGGCACATTAATTGGTATAGCAGCCCGCAGAAAACGAGAGAGAAACACCAAATTGGTGACGCTCCAAAATAAACTACATGCCCTCACAACAAGGCATAAAAAACGTCCCGACCCGCAGACATTAACTGAAATAAAGAACACCAAAATTGAACTAAATCTTCTGTTGTCCTCGCAGGCAGACAAATCACTGAGTTGGTCAAAGAGGAAATACTATGAAAAGGCAAACAGGCCAGATACTATGCTAGCACGCAAATTACAAACCAAACACTCAAATTATAATATACAGGCAATCAGATTAAAAACTGGGGCCTCTACATCAAATCCGAAAAACACAGTAGAAGAATTCAAATCTTTCTATGAAAACTTATATAATGGGGAGAAAGTGGCCCATAATACCAAAACCACAAGGGCCGCAGAAGATTTTCTGACGAGCGCCAATCTGACAGGGCTAGACGAGGTGGACAGAGGGGTGATGGAAGCGGGGTTCACGATAGAGGAACTTACCCAGGTCATAACAGACCTCAAGCCTTCAAAGGCCCCAGGCCCAGATGGCTACACAGGGCTGTATTATAAGAAGTTCATTAAGAACCTAGCCCCATGGCTGCTCCGAATGTTTAATGCCGTATTGGCGGGAGCCGCTTTCCCGGAGCAGATGCTCCAAGCGTCTATCTCAGCGATTTATAAAGAAGGAAAGGATCCGCAAGATTGCAAAAGTTATCGTCCAATCTCCCTCATTAATACTGATGTTAAAATATACGCCAAACTAATAGCCAATAAATTGAGTCACATCCTGCCCAGACTTATACATCCAGATCAAGTCGGCTATATTAAAGGTAGACAAGCTGCGGACAACACCCGACGAATCATTGATCTGCTAGAGATAGCCAATAATAAGAAAATACCAGCTATGATGTTGAGTCTGGATGCAGAAAAAGCTTTTGACAGGATTGACTGGCCTTACTTACGAAAGATGCTGGGGGCATTTGGCTTTGGGGACAAGGTGAGTGGCGCTATAATGGCGCTATACTCTGGCCCCGCTGCTAGGGTCATACACTAGGGATTCCCATCAAACACATTTCAAATTAAAAGTGGTACGCGACAGGGGTGCCCATTATCTCCCCTTTTATTCACCCTGTGTATGGAACCACTAGCAGCGCAGATCCGCAACAACCCGGATATCTCAGGGATCAATATAGACTCGAAATCCCACAAGGTTGCCCTGTATGCTGATGACATCTTATTGATGGTCTCCAAACCCCTTACCTCTCTGCCGAACCTATTTGACCTGCTGGATAAATTTAATAGGATATCTGGATTTAAAATTAATCAAACCAAATCAGAGGCCTTGAATATCAGCCTCCCAAAAGCAACAGAAAAACTACTGAGTCTGAACTTCAATTTCAATTGGCAACCAAAACATATTAAATATCTAGGAGTCCATATCACTAAAGAATATAAAGGCATCTACGAAGTAAATTATCCCAAACTGATTCGAACCCTAAAAGATGATCTGAGAAAGTGGATGCCATATAGGATCTCCTGGATTGGTAGGATACATAGTGTAAAGATGAATCTCCTCCCCCGTATCCTATATCTTTTTCAGACTCTACCAGTGCCACAGAGACTGAAGGAAATACTCTCACTCCAGTCTGAAATCTCCAATTTTGTATGGGGCGGGAAAAAACTGAGAGTAAACAAGACAATTATGAGAAAGACAATTCGGACAGGGGGGCTAGCGGTACCTTGCCTGGTATCTTACTACAAGGCGGCGCAATTGTGTCAACTCACACAATGGCAGATCAACCCAGCATTGAAAAGATGGGTGGATCTGGAGACATCGGTCTGCTCCCCATTGGAGTTAGACAATATATTGTGGTTACCTAAAACAGCCGTTAAATGGGCAGACCGGCCGCTTTCCTCAATGATCAACTCATTGTCGATTTGGGAGGCATCTAAATTTAAATATGCCCTAACGTCCAAACATTCGCTGATATCCCCGCTTTGGGGTAACCCCGACTTTGCACCAGGATTACCAGAACACACCTCAGAAATCTGGAAACAAAATAGATATAATCGGCTTAGAGATCTGGAGGGGATACCAAATAAAATTAAATCATTTGAACAAATTAGATCTGAGAAAAACATCCCACATTCCGAATTTTTCCGGTACCTCCAGCTCAGGGCGTACTTTAATAAGAACACGCCATACCCACCATTAACTACATTCGAAAAGCTCTGTCTGACAGAAACAGACACACGGGGACTTACATCGCAGATTTATGGAGAAATAGTGGGTTCTGGGAATACACGACAAGAGCAAAAACTGGCATACAGAATTAAGTGGGAGACTGATCTGGGAGAAGCCCTAGAAGAGGAGGACTGGTCGGCCATATTTGAGGTGGCAGCCAAAAGCTCTATTTGCACGACTTTGAAGGAAAACGCTTATAAAGTTTTGATGAGATGGTACCTCACCCCACTGAAATTATCAAGGTTTGTGCCAGGATGCTCTCCGCTGTGTCCAAAACAGTGTGGAGCATCGGCCGACCTGTTACACATGCTGTGGTCTTCCCCCGTATCTCACCCATTTGGGAAGAAATTAGAAATTGGATCCAGAGGATTTTTGATCTCACAATTCCCCCGGACCCGTGGCTGTTCCTCCTGAACAGACCATGGCCGGGACTCTCTAAAACTGGTAATAAATTAGTTGCACATTTCGCAACGACAACGAGGTGCGAGATCGCAGCAATGTGGAAACAACCCGAAATCCCAAATATCCCCAAGATTCGAAAACGAATGTGGTACATATGCCAGATGGAGAAATTAACGAGTTTGGTTAATGACACAGGTGATAAATATCTAAAAGTCTGGTCGCCTTGGTTGGAACAGACCGATATCCTGGGGATAGAGGTCACCACAATTTGGCAATAATAGTTCAAAATGCGTTTTCACTCGAAGGACGGGAGTATTGCAGTAGGCATCTCAGGCACACACAGGGAAACTATAGGACATAAGAGACCTAAGTGCTACGCCAACGAGAGCTGAGGGATGATGCAAATCATGATCTGAATACTAATTTTCAGCCTAAAAGCTGGAGAGGGCCGCACTCGCGGGGCCACCACTCCCCCCCTATCCTGCCCCCCCCCCCCCTTGCCTCACTTTTATTTTATTTCTCCCATAGCGCAGCACCTTACTTGTACCACACAATGCAAAACCGGAGTTATGTTACGGTCCAGACTGTATAGGTACTCTGGGGAGTACTTTGGTATCGCACGAGAATGTTATGTTTGAGAGACTCATTTGATGTGTACTGTGATACTATATGTATTGAAAACTCTTTCAATAAACTCAAAGTTGAAAAAAACAAAAAAAAAACAATCCAGTATCTTATTATATCTTTCTACACAATTCAGTGAACAACAAGCTAGTTAGAATCAATAGAGAATCTTTTCCAATTTTCAGTGACAATGTAATTGATCCTGCATTGCTCATTAGTTTTGAAGGTCAACTACCTCTGCAGTGTTTTCCATAGTCTATGGCAGTGGTTACCAAATCCAGTTCTCAAGGAACACGAACAGTGCCAGGTTTTAAGGCTATCGTCTCATTAGCACAGGTGGCCCACTCATTTTTGACTGAATCACCTGTGCTCAAGCAGGGGTATACTTAAAACCTGCACTGTTGGCGTTCCTGGAGGACTGGAGTTGGGGACTACTGGTCTAAGGGACCAGGTATGTAATATACAACGACCATGTGTAAATCAAAGGGAATTCTGAATTAGGCCAAGATATATCAATGACAGCATTTATCAAGAGGCAGACCATATAATATTTCATTTGAGCATGTACTGTATAAAAGCATGCATAATAAAAACAATACTTTTTGATTGTCATGTTGTTCTCAGTAAAACAGACTAATTATGGGGATATTTGTCCCCACATGTTCTAAATTGGTACAGTACAACAATGAAATGGATATACAATAAGTATTTCTATTAACATATGTAATGGCATATATGAACCAGCAATGTTACATAATCCTATTAAAGCAGCCATACTACTTTCCCCTTTTCTTTCTATATGCAAAGCATGTGATGCTTTAGAATTAGACGCTGGGAAACATTTGGTGCTCCTGTTCTAAATCTGTAAAAATCCGGATTGTGCGCCTAACGAAATGGCCACCTTCTAACTTTGTGCTGCAGCTGCAATGTTACATTATATTACCAAGTGTAACACATTATTACAGCTTTCAGAGTAATAGACAGTATACTGTTTAAACACAGCAACAGATGTTTGTGATACTTTGCTGCCAAAGGGCAGAGCTCTAAAAGGAGTGTGTCAGAGCCTGTTTCAAAAGAGAAAGTGGATGTGACTTTCTAACTGGTTGCTGTAGCAACCAAAGGATGATCGGTACATTAAAAACAATCATTAAAAATGGCATTAGAAGAAAAAAAATGCAGCATTATCTAATACTACATAACTGATTAAAAAACCCACAATAGGATTTCTCACTTTTTGCTGCTTTAACAGATAACAAACAACACATGTACATGTTAAAATATGGTCCACATGTTCTAAAACAGAAAATATCTGATCTGCTAAACAGTATAGTATAATAGAGCAATATATTCTGATGAAGAGTGAATGGTAACATGGTATCTGCATAATCTTATATTGTTTGCAAATTAGAACCCCCAAAATAATGGTAATGTGATAGGGTTGTATTGACTGGATAAAAGGAAGAGGTCAGCACTTCTTCCCTTTGTGTTATTTGTTATTTATCACGTGTATTACTGCTGTAAAGCGCTATGTACATTAATGGCACTAAATAAATAAAGACATACATACATACGATTCATACTGTACATAGGACATTAGTTTCTC
The DNA here is from genome assembly GCF_040206685.1 of Ascaphus truei. Lineage (NCBI taxonomy): Eukaryota > Metazoa > Chordata > Amphibia > Anura > Ascaphidae > Ascaphus > Ascaphus truei. The sequence continues at coordinate 398,159,973 of NC_134486.1, forward strand.
AGATGTTTGAAATGGCTCCGACAAGTAATGGGAGACTAAAATAACACTGACATTTTATGCTCTGGCTATTGTATTTTGCCGACAGACCACCAAGAAGAAAAATAAAAATCTACAATACAGTCAATGGAGCCATGAGTTGCCATTTTGTGCTATTTCTTAACCGCAACATGCAAATTAGTGCCTTAATGTGCGATAACATTTTGGTATACTTGTATTAATTAATGTGCATTTAGAAACACTACAAAAATTACATATATTTACAAAGAAATTCTATGAATAAGAGTGCATTAAAGTATTTGTAATAAAAAGGTAGAAATACAAGATCAGAATGTTGTTGGCACAAAATATAAAAACTTTAATACCAGATTCCTTTACATGTAAAGCCTTTTCATATAAAGCAAAGTACTGTTAGTACAGTATGTAAAAGGAAATTCAATTTGAAGATGCTAGTGTTTTAAACTGACCTTTATTTTATTATCTGTTATTTTGAAAATGAGGCATAAACATGTAGGAAGAGAGTTTATGCACTGTCCAATGTAAGTAAATGTTAGATTCTAGCTTGCTTGGGTGAATCTTGAAAAGCAGCACTGATAAAACGTAACATTTGCTTTAGAAAGATTCCACATTGAGGGCTTTATTTTGTATATGACAATGCTGCTGTTTGGACTGTTTTAAGATGGGGAATTTCCGCCTATTTTATTGGGTATTTAGGACGAAAACAGCCCTAACGGCCACTTCGGCATTTTGCAAAGGTTGATGAAATTACCTAATACACAGTTCCAATACTTTGCCTATTCACACGTTGTATACAATGGAATATGAAGCCTGACAAAGACAACATAGGCACAGTTCTTTCTTCGACAATCTCTCCTCCTTAACCACATGTAGCAGGGTATTCCTTCACACCTCCAAGGGCGTTTATACAGTTCCTCAGGCTGACTCGGAGGAGGCAGACTAATAACTCTATATATATATCCGTGAGTGCTGACACAGAGCAAGGATTACATACACTGGGACTGTGACATGTTCAGTCAGTGTTGCCTGAGCACGCGAGGTGCAAGGACTGTCCCGGGAGCCAGTGAGGCTGCCTGGGATTAGATTAGGGCCCAGTTAGACCCCAGCCACAGTAGTCTGAGTGTTGTAGAGCTGCCCATAAATTAGGGATTCTTCACTGTAGTGATAGCAGCGGAGAAGGGTTGTTACACACATCTGTTGTAGCTGCTTTTGGAACCTGGTCCATACCCATCCTTTTATGACAATCTCTCCTTTCAATTTCTTTTGATTATAAATATTTGTAAAGAACACTCTTCACGGATACCAAAGAACCAACGAATACATATGCTGGTCTCATACAGATCTCAAAATTGGCTCCGTTCACCTCACTGTACTGTAACTTCAGACAAGAATTCAAGGTAATGATATGCAAATGAGCCACTGTAACCATAAGGCCGAGCTTTCAGTGCCGGCGACGTGACCCCGTCGCCATTTGCAAAAGATGTATTTCGATTTTGGGCGACGTCGATGGCTGCAAGGCCAGCGCCGTCATAAAAGGGGAGGGTAGAGGCACGGAGAAGCTCCCGATTGGCCGCTAGGGGAGACTGTTGCCGAAAAAAATCAAACAACAGTGATTACCAGATTTCTGGCAGCACTGTTGCTTTGTCGCCGTTGAGTGCACTTGATGGCGACAATGCATTTGCTTTGCCCCCGTCGCTATACAACCACTGTACAACCACTAAGAAATTCCCAATGCAGACTTAATTACCATGCTCAAACTGATGGGGTGAATGAAGCAGGGTTTGGGGACCCATGGAAGAAATGCAGACAATCATGGACCTGTACTATGGAGTATTAGTGTCACTTTTTTTTATCCACCATGACTATTTATTTTCTATAAATTTTTCTATATTTACTCCTGCCCTCCACATGCCTTCTCCCTGTGTTTACCTCATTAGTGATGCTATTTTTTTTTTAAATGTGTATAAAATAACCTATTCAGGCATCTATTTGCCTTTGAAAGGTCTTCCTTAAATGCTTCTTTATGATATATGCCCTCATATTTGGTATTAATATTTTTTATTTTGCAATTCTCATCGAACTACCTGCATCCCTAGATCTCCAAACTCCCAACTTACTAGTTATATATTTGAAATTGCAACGACATATTTCTATGCTTAGACTTTTTTGTGCAGGATATTTCTGTGTATGTTCGGAAAAAACACTATATGTCCATCATAAACAAATCTTCATCAATCCTTAAATGTAGTTGGTGTAATAGTGACTCTATATTAAGAATCCATTTCTGTACCTTCACTCTTATCTGGATCTTGTGAAATACGATTTCCACAGCAATTATTTAGCCCGCAATTCTCACAGTAACATATACTATTTTACATGCTATCAATGTTTCACTCTTCTATTCTCATTTTCTTCTGACGGCTTCTCGGCGTTAATCATAATGGATTACACTTATATTGTGTTGAGTCACTTGTAATGTTTGTCTTTTTATACCAATTCAGAATTATTTTCTTAACCCTTCTTTGCTTAGTACTAGCATCTCTGAGGCCTCTGCCCCTTTCTTTAACATATGTTTGGGTTCCTTTCACCTGTACTTTTGTCCTACAATTTCTATGTTGATGAATGCAAATTGTTCCTATCCATTATGAACCCTTTATTTTTAAGCTTATTTTCCATGCTTTTAGTTTTACAAGTCCCCCCCCCCCCTCCCAAAGGAAAATATACTGCTGTTGAGCAAGATAAATACTGTGCCAGTCTGATGAAGAGCCAACATTGTTAAAAATGAATGACATCTTCTTTTGGGAACACATTGTACTTTAATACAAAAGATGGTGTGTACGTGCGCGCACAATCTAGGACCAACATTATTATTGTTGTGAAAGCACAGGTCAGTCTACATTTAGAATGCACACTACTTTAGCTCACAGGGTCTCTCCACCCTGCCCTGTGCATACACATAAATCTGGTATTACATGAATTATTGCAGCTTTTTGTCCATTTCTACCTTTCATACATATATTTAGATTCCTTGCAGGTTGCAACATTGTTTAGAAGACAAATAAGAGTTCTTCAAATCTGTCCTGACTTACAAACTTCTTTTAGAGTCAACTATTTGGACTCTCCGCCCTTTCAGTTTTCCTCCTGAAGTTTTTTTTTGGTAGCATAATAGATCTTTTAGTTTTATCTGTAATTCCAGCAGTTTTTTGTAAATACAGTGCATTTTTTAAAACATTTTTAATATATGAAATGGAAAGTTTAATCATACAGTATGTAAACATTTTAATTTCTGATTGTCTCCTCTATCTTTTTCCATCTATCCCTTCCCATCATAACTGAAGTCACTGCTCATATTGCCTATGGTACCCAGTGGGTTAAGCTTGAAATATACAGAACTGTACAAGTGCACCCTTCAGATAAAAAAATGAAAATATAATTTAACAATATAAACATACTTTTTATATACAGTACATTCATATGTCCCTAATTACCTTTTTGTGCATGCTTGCCCATACAGTACGTGTATGTAACTGTTTATGTACTTCACAAAATCTCTGTACCCTCACTGTACCGCGCTGAGGGATATGTTGGCGCTTTACAAATAAATGCTAATAATAATATATATTCATTTCTGGATCCTATATTGTCAGACTTTAACAACAAGCAGCAATTTTCCATGGTCCGTTTTAGGGATTGGCTGCCACCTGTACCATCATCTTTTATCACTTCCTTAGTTTTTTTACAAGCACTACTTCTCTCAAGTTAAATACCCAGAAAAAGGATTAATGGCACTATTTAAATTTTATGTGGGGAATGCCCAATATGCCGAGTATCCCTAAAGAAGAGAGTTAGACTCACAAAATGTGTTAGATTGCCACACAGCTTCTGTGCGGTCCGAATTCTGTACCAGCGATGTGATAATACCTCTCACTCACCCGATCCACCACAGCACTACTAATAATATTATTTGATTAACTATCTTGGGACTCTAGCTCTCTTGTGCTGCCTGCAAATCCCTTTACCAGTTAATGTCATGTCTGACCTGTGTGTGTTTCTTTGGGGGGAGCTGTGTGTGAGATTCCTGGAGGGGGGAGGTGTGTGTATTGACTGAGTGAGGTGTAAGAAAGGTGGAGGAGTGGGAGGGGACTGTTATCGGGGGATAGAGGGGACAGGAGTACAGGAGGAAAAGGTGGGGGGGGGGAGAGTTGGGGGAAGTGATGGAAAGGGGGAAGAAAAAGCAGGGTGGAGTGTGTGAGTGGATGGGCCATGAGTGAAAGATGATTAATAAATAATTTTGTATTTTGTCCTGGGTTGTCACATTAAAAATATGGTCACCTTAATTATGTGTGTGAGGGGAGGGGGAGTATTATGTGGATGAGGGAGAGAGAGGTGGGGGATTGTGGGATTGAGAGAGAGGTGGGGGCGTGTGGGAGAGAGGTGGGAGCCTATGGGTGAGGGGAGTGAGAGAGGGAGAAAGAAGAGGATAAGATGGAGGGGAGAGATGCTGGTGTGAGAGATATAGGGGGTGTGGGGGGGTGTCTCGCAAGGACACCGATACGGGGTGTGTGTGTGTGTGTGTGTGTGTGTGTGGGTGGGTGGGTGGAGGGGTGGCCCAATGGAAACTGTAGTCCCGGGCCCCGGGAAAGCTGTCTGTGGCCCTGCTAGAAGGCAATATTTGGCATGTTTTTGCTGAGAACAAAATACTGTATTCAAGTTCTATTACTTACAGTATATCTGCAATGTGTTGTTAGTATTACTCAATGTGCTGCATAGTTATGAGCTTCTATAATTGACTTCTAGTTATTAACTTTTTCATTGTTATGCATTTTGAATGGCTAAAAATGGTTTCTGTGCTTCAGGATATCATAAACAGGAACATCAGTGTATGTTTCATTAAGATAATCAGTTTAGGAACCATGGGAATCCTACCACAATGGGAGAACACAACTGTGACAAACCCCTAAAACAGGTTTACAATGGTTGACTAGTGCACGGCTGGCCAACTTCACTAGTGGCTTCAACTGAGCCACCTGTGCTTAAGCAGTGATATCCTTAAAACCTGACCTGTTGGTGGCCCTTGACGACTAGAGTTTGCAACCCCTGGACTAGCGGAAAGCAAGAAAATAATTAGATCAGAGGTACTGTTGCAGAGAGTGTCATTTCAGTATGGTTCCTCTGATGTGACCTTGTTCAAAATGTTTTTAAATATAATACCGTATGTCAGGGGTGAGCAAACTTTTTATGACGAGCCCCCCTTTTCAGCCAAGAAATTTCTCTTACCCACCCCTGTCTGTTGTAAGCAAAATCACATGAAAAAAAAAACCTTTATTAAACGGTATACAATGTAAAAACGTCTAAATAATTATTTCAACAGCTCGCGCTTGCAAAATTAGGCTGTGTCCACGCTGCCGCTGAGAGCGGTGACATCACCAACTCCCCAAGCATGAGCACAGGGTGTCCTGCATAATTTTGCAAGCACGAGCAGGGAGGGCGTGGATAGGGGCTATTTTTGTGTGTTTTTGTGTGGCTGTGTGTGTGTGCATTGACTGCTGCTGAGCGCGCTTCAAAGACAAATTTGTTTGTCTCCCCAAGCACCAAGCTTTGGAGAGCGTACGCCCCCAGTTTGCGCACCGCTGCATTTAATCACCACACACACACACACGCAGACACAGCACACATACTCAATCACAAGACACAATCAATCACAACCAACACAGACACAACACCCCCACACACTCATTAAAAACACACACTCAATCACAACCAACACAGACACAACACACACTCAATCACAATACACACCGACACAACACACACACACACAAACACAACCAACACAGACACAACACACACACACAACCAACACACACAACCAACACAGACACAACACACTCAACCAATCACAACACAACACACAATCATCAGTCACAGACTTTCACCTGGGGGAGGAAGTACTACTGTAAGCATGCTCCTGTCCCCCATGCTGCTGAAAAGCGGGTAACACAGGAGGAGGAGGGCTGGTCTGTGTGCAGGGAAGGAAAGCCCCACCCCCGCAGCAGGCAGACAGCACAGAGAAGCAGCAGCACGGAGATGCTTCTTGGCCTCCCGTGCACAGCTCTGCCCGCCCCCAGGTTTCCCCGCACACTGCCTGCGCCCCCCCTAATAATCTTGCGCCCCCCAGTTTGCACACCACTGCCGTATGTGACCAAGAGAACAATGAGTGCAACAGTATAAATGTAACCTCTCCCTCGCTTTATAATTTTTTTGTTCCTACCCCTCCCACCCCTTTAAACTCCATTGGTGTAAACCTTGAAAAACAAATGAAGAAAAAATTGGAAAAAAAGATAATCAATTAAAAAAATTAAATAACATGAATTACCTCTCCATCTGAGTCCAGTGCCCACACTCTTCTATGTGACCTCGAGTCAGATTAGGAATCTTAAATGAATAAATACATATTATATCTCATCTGCAAGCAATGATGATAACAACTAGGTAACTGCAGAGAACATTTAGATACTAAGCAATATTAATACATTCAACTCTAAAGTATACAAAATCAAGCAGAGAGAGAACCAGTCATATAGACCTATACCTGGATATTCACATATTGGCTTGGGAAGGGAGCTTTAAAAAACAATGGCATTAATGGACAACTAATGTCAAGTTATATTTAGTAGGTGATATTTTTCATCAGTGGCACTTTTTCTAAATTAAGAGTAGTTTCAACTCAATCTCTGGTACCCGTATGGGGTAACTGCATGTATTATTTAGGACTACGGTTTCATGGCCACAAATATTAGTTTACTGACAAAGCTGAATGAATTGAACATAATTTTGTCCTTCCCAAAAGTACTGGTGTGTTTCAAGTAACTACAGTATAATAAAATAGTTCAGTGCAATAGGAACTCCCACTTACCAGATCCTCCATGCCCGTAGTCATAATCGGAAGTAGAATTTTATCTTTCCCAGCAGTTACCATCAGAGCTGGTACCAGGATCTATAGAAAGAGTGCATTAATAACTCATTAAATTCCTTACTTTACCCCTTTTGTCTCTACTACAAATAAACTGGCATTAAACATCTTGTTAGTCAAAACATAAAAAGCAGGGACACAATGTGTTCATACACTTACAACGCTGCCATAACAAAAAAGTTTTAAAATTAGATTGGCTTAAACAAAAATAGCTATTTTATCTTTGTAACAAAAAAAATTTAATTACAGTGTATTCAAGACAAATGACACCAGTATTTCACCATAGTTAAAGGAAAAATAGCAAAGATTGTTATTGGGAATTTTAAGATTTGTCCAACAACATTTTCAAACAATGCGTGCCCGTTTTCTGGCATGTCCTGATAACAAGTTACACTTGTAATAGGTGTTGGTGCCAAATGCATATTAGGTCATGTTACTGCAGCAATCTAGTGAACATACCAAAAATATTGGGATATTGAGATATTTGTAATTCTTTACAAAACATTATGAAACATGGCTATCCAAATTTTGTTTGAATGGGATATAACACACCATACAACTTATCATTTTGTCTGTTTTAGGAAATATAACATCCAATACATTTTCTTTTTATTTACGGTTTTTATATGAGAAAATAGCAGGGGTCCAAGAGTAGCATTAAACCAGGAGTGGCCAACTCCAGTCCTGAAAGGCCACCAACATGTCAAGTTAAGGATATCCCTGCTTCAGCGGAAGTGGCTCAATGACTGTGCTGAAGCAGGAATATCCTTAAAACCTGTCCTGTTGGTGATCCTTCATGACTAGAGTTTTCTCATGTAATTACATTAAACAGTTCTTAAACAGTGATGCACCAAGGTGCAACTTAAATTTTTTGAAAGCAGCCCACTTGAGGCCCGCCTTTGAAGGCTCCCTTGAACGGTCATACAAAGGCTGGCTATGTAGACTGTCCCTTTTTATGACTGCTAAAATAAAACCGGTTAGCTATCAAAACGCCAGAGCAGTGCACCCTTTGACAAAAGGCCGTTTGATCTTTACAATTACTGGGATATCTGAGATGTGAGAACAACAACTTGAGAAAAAGTTAAAAAAAAAATCAAAACACAATGTAAATGCAGAAGTATATGCAACATGTGTTGAGGGAGTTGATTTTCACAAGAACCCTCAGGAAAAAATGTACTCACACAAACATGGTAGTACAGTACCTTTGATTGATGAGGACTTTGTCCTCCATCAATAAATCTTACCCATAAAGTTGTACGAATAAAACCTCAACATTTCTTTGAACCTTTCTCACCGTGGATTCCCACAAAAAATAAATAAATACAACTCTGGTATTTTTTTTTTAAATTTTGCATGTGTTTACCAGATCTAAAGGAAACAGTACAAAAAACGTAAACATAGAAACGACAAAAATAAAAAATACAACTAAGGAGACAAGCCCAACTCTTCTCCCTCTAAATTTCAAAGCCACCCTACCCTCTCTAACAGGGGGCGACAGGGGTTAAAACGGCACCCACTGATCACTTTCTCCACAGCCCCAATCTGCTCCTGTAATCTTTTGGGTTTGGGAGGTGGGTGCAGGTGATTCACTTTGCTGTCCCTTGCTGTACTCATTTGGAAGGGTGTGTTCCACCTTTCCTCTCTCTTCTGTGCCAGCGGAGATAGAAGAGAGCGAGTCTCTAGACAGCACGGGACAAACCAGCTGCAGCAGCAGAGTGCGCCCCCCGTCGGCCACGGCACCATGGTTTAAAAACACTGGTAGAATACACACTAGTTTACCAGATCTCCCTAATCTATTTATTCCCAGGCTTTATCTCAAAACGGAGTTAGACTGCGATTATGCACTACCAGCTTATTTAAAAATAACATTTACTTTTCTTGGGTTATATTTCAGTCTTAATCCCAGTGGTATTTTCTTGTGACCTTGAGCGATTTAAAAAAAAAAAAAAAAAAAAACATCTATGGGTTTACACTTGCAAAATGTTTACATAAAGCACTGTGTAAACTTATTTTGTTTGTATCCTTGTACAGGCAGTCCTCGGTTATCCGACACAATGCGTTACTCAAAATGGCGTTGGATAGCGAAACATCGTAAAGTGAAACACGTTTTCCCATAGGAACACTGTTTAAATGAAAGGTTCCGTTCCTGATGGCATTTTAAAATTATATAGTATACAGTATATACTGTATTTTATATATATACACACACAGCTCAACCCCGTTATAGCGCGATCCGCTATAACGCGGTTTGAGCGTGGACCCCAAATTTAAAAAAAATAAAAATCTTTTGCACACACACTGCACACTGCATACATTCACAGCACACTGCATACACTCACAGCACACTGCAAACACTCAGAGTACACTCCATACACACAGCACACTGCACACACACACACACACACACTCACACAGTCTCACACAGTCAAATACACACACAGAGAAACACACTGTCTCTTTAAGGGAGCTTGCTCTCGCAAGACGGAAGCAGAAAGCAGAGACAGGGAGAAGAGCTGCCAGATGCCGGGTAAGTGCTGTGTGCTGTTTTCGCTGCCCCACCGGGTCTGGGAACGCTGGGAGAGTTCTCAGCTTTCCCCCTCCAGCGGACGCGGTACCACCATAAAAAAAAAAAAAGTTTGACGGACATTTTTTTTCCGCGACACCGTTTATAACGCGGTGGTCGCGGGTGGCCCCCGAGGACCACGCTATAACGGAGTTAAGCTGTATATATATATATATATATATATATATATATATATATATATATATATATATATATATATAGTATCGTATAGTATAATATAATATATATATTATATACACAAACAACGTTGCAAAGCATCGTAAGAGCGTTGGATAATTTATCTGTGTAAGACATCTCTAAATGGAATACTTCATTTAGCTCCATGAAGATTCCTTTACACTGTAGATGGCAAACAATGAATGGGAACATTTCCTAAAATTATTTTCTTTACCTGAAGTCATCCATGGCAGTACATGCTATTATTTCTACTATATATTTGTGAAATCACTGTATGTCTGCGTCCCAAGGGTCAATCGCATTGGACCTTGGCCCTGTCACTCCGGCTCAGGCCATGCCCGCCCCCGCACACCTCTCATTGGCCTACGTCCAACACCAATGCCACACTGTCCCACCCCTCACTGACTCTCATTGGCCTGCGTCCAATGCCCGCCCCCGCACACCTCTCATTGGCCTGCGTCCCACCCCTCACTGACTCTCATTGGCCTGCGTCCAATGCCCGCCCCCGCACACCTCTCATTGGCCTGCGTCCCACCCCTCACTGACTCTCATTGGCCTGCGTCCAATGCCCGCCCCCGCACACCTCTCATTGGCCTGCGTCCAACACCAATGCCCTAATACAGTGTTTCCCAAACTGTGCGCCGCGGCGCAGGCTTGGCTAGAGGGGCGCCGCGATCAGGGCCGCCAGCAGCGGGAAACAAGGGCTGCTAACTCATTTAAAAAAAAAAAAAACCTCTGAGGGGAAGCAGAGGAGCGGTCACGTGACCGCTCCCATCCAATGGGACTGCAGCCTGCCCGGCATTGCAACTTCAGTGCCCGGCATTGCAACTACAAAGCCACCAGACAGCAGTGTGTGGGTGTGTGGTGTGTGTGTGTGTGTGTGTGTGTGTGTGTGTGTGTGTGTGTGTGTGTGTGTGTGTGTGTGTGTGTGTGTGTGTGTGTGTGTGTGTGTGTGTAAAACGGGCTGCAGGGTGTGTGTGTGTATATATGTATATATGTGTGGTGTGTGTGTATATATGTATATATGTGTGGTGTGTGTGTGTGTGTGTGTGTGTGGTGTATATATATATATATATATATATATACAGTGTTCGACAAACCTATACATTTGCTCGCCCCGGGCGAGTGGATTTAACCCCCGGGCGAGTAAATATTGGCCCAAGCAGCACACGTTTGGTACTAGGTGGCGAGTAGATTTTTTTGTGTGGCGAGTAGATTTTTTGGTGATTTGTCAACCACTATATATATATATATATATATATATATATATATATATATATATATATATATATATATGTATGTATGTGGTGAGTGTGTGTGTGTGTGTGTGTGTGTGGTGTATATATATATATATATATATATATATATATATATATATGTATATATGTATATATGTGTGGTGTGTGTATATATGTGTGGTGTGTGTATATATATATATATATATATATATATATATATATATATATATATACAGTGCTTGACAAATCACCCAAAAATCTACTCGCCCCCTAGTCCCGCCCCCAACCCCGCCCCCGCTTAAAAAAAATACATAAATAAAATAAATTGAATAAATTCCTAGTAAGAACATTAGTTTTTGACATAAGTTTATTTACTATATTACATACTACAATTAGTCTTTGTTACGTGTGTGTGTGTGTGTGTGTGTGTGTGTGTGTGTGTGTGTGTGTGTGTGTGTGTGTGTGTGTGTGTGTGTGTGTGTGTGTGTGTGTGTGTGTGTGTGTGTGTGTGTGTGTGTGTGTGTGTGTAAATGTCGGATCTAGAAAAAAAAGCCAGATTTGAATGACTAGTTTCCTGCACCCCTTAACCAGTGTCTGGATGCCCCCGCTTCACAATATTTAAAGCAGCAATCCCGCATGGGATCTTACCTGATCCGCAGTTCTTCAATGTCCAGGTACCCTCATTCCCGCAATGTTATACCTGTCTTCTGGTTAGGGGGGATTCCGTGTGAAGCTTGAGTCAGATCTGGAAGAAAGCAGTATAGGTTATTTCGGTGTAGTATAGGGCAGTTAATATATACAGGGTAAATAAGATATCCAGATCGAGAGTGTGAGGCAGAGAGTGAACAGAGAGGGGAGAGAGAGACAGAGAGGGGAGAGAGAGACAGAGAGGGGAGAGAGACAGAGAGGGAGAGAGACAGAGAGGGGAGAGAGACAGAGAGGGGAGAGAGGGAAGAGCGAAGAGACAGAGAGGGAAGAGCGAAGACACAGAGAGGGGAGAGCGAAGAGACAGAGAGGGAAGAACGAAGAGACAGAGAGGGGAGAGCGAAGAGACAGAGAGGGGAGAGCGAAGAGACAGAGAAGGGAGAGCAAAGAGACAGAGAAGGGAGAGCGAAGAGACAGAGAAGGGAGAGCAAAGAGACAGAGAAGGGAGAGCGAAGAGACAGAGAAGGGAGAGCGAAGAGACAGAGAAGGGAGGAGAGAGCGAGAGACAAGAAGAGACAGAGAGGGGAGAGACAGAGAGACAGAGAGGGGAGAGACAGAGAGGGGAGAGACAGAGAGGGGAGAGGCGAGAGACAGAGAGGCGAGAGACAGAGAGGCGAGAGACAGAGAGGCGAGAGACAGAGAGGCGAGAGACAGAGAGGCGAGAGACAGAGAGGCGAGATACAGAGAGGCAAGAGACAGAGAGACAGAGAGGGGGAGACAGAGAGACAGAGAGGGGAGAGACAGAGAGACAGAGAGGGGAGAGACAGAGAGACAGAGAGGGGAGAGACAGAGAGACAGAGAGACAGAGAGGGGAGAGACAGAGAGACAGAGAGGGGAGAGACAGAGAGACAGAGAGGGGAGAGACAGAGAGACAGAGAGACAGAGAGACAGAGAGGGGAGAGACAGAGAGGGGAGAGACAGAGAGGGGAGAGACAGAGAGGGGAGAGACAGAGAGGGGAGAGACAGAGAGGCGAGAGACAGAGAGGCGAGAGACAGAGAGGGGAGAGACAGAGAGACAGAGAGACAGAGAGGGGAGAGACAGAGAGGGGAGAGACAGAGAGGGGAGAGACAGAGAGGGGAGAGACAGAGAGGGGAGAGACAGAGAGGGGAGAGACAGAGAGGGGAGAGACAGAGAGGGG